>NW_027507748.1:43259635-43394635 GCF_037356315.1 Lithobates pipiens | reverse complement strand
CTCTCCACCCCCACCCCACCGAGTTCCCAACCCCCCTTTTTGTAAACCACTTTATTTTGGTGTATAGGTGAGGACGACGCCTGGGACGTCACCTCACACACCCTATGAGGTAGTGTTTGACTTGAAAGTATCATGAGATCCAAAAGACCTGTGGGCTCTTGGGATCTCCTGCATGTCATCCCAAATACCTGGCAGACCTGGGTTGTCTGTGCTTGTGAGATCCCCACTGCACAAGCGCAGACATGCGGTGTGACTGAAAGTACTTAAGACCCCTTTCACGCTGGGTCGTTTTGCAGGTGCTACAGCGCTAAAAATAGCGCCCTGCAAGCCAACCTGAAACAGCCGCTGCTGTCTCTCCAATGCGAAAGCCCCGAGGGCCCTCACACTGGAGCGGTGCGCTGGCAGGACTGTAAAAAAAAAAGTACTGCTAGCAGCATCTTTGGAGTGGTGTATACACCGCTCCTGCCCATTGAAATCGGTGGGGCAACGGGGGTATCTGGCAAAGCCGTGCAGCATTTGTGCGCACACGTTATCGAGGATTCCAAGTTGGTGGTACATTACAAAGTGGGTATGGAGAAGAAGCAAGTTAGACTATTACACCGGGCTACATGAACTACTGTGTTTCTATACTCCGACAGGGACAGCTTTACAAAAAGGGGATCAATTGGGAGGTGTTTGTACTGTCATTTTTAAGGGCCTCAAGAAATTAGATAGGCAGTCAGTACATCAGGACTATATATATATATATATATATATATATATATATATATATATATATATATATATATATATATATATATATATATATTAATAATTTTCTCTCTATGTATCTATATCCATCCATATCCCATAGTTTGTAGACGCTATAAATTTCACACAAACCAATTAAGCTCTGGCCTATAGGGCACTCTCCCCCCTTCCTGCCCAGGCCAATTTTCAGCTTTCAGTGCTGTCGCAACTTGAATGACAGTTGCGTGGTCATGCAACACTGTATTCATATGAAATTTTGATAATTTTCTTTACACAAATATAGCTTTCTTTTGATGGTATTTAATTACCTCTGAGATTTTTTTTTTTTTTTGCTAAACAAGTGAAAATATACCCAAAAGATAAATAAAAAAAATAAAATTTTTTTTTTTTTTTTAGTGTTTGTTATAAAATCTTGCAAACAAGTAAGGCCGGGTTCACACTGCTGCGGGTGGGAGATCCGGATGTGATTCGCACCCCACTGCAGTGCAAATCACATCCGATCTCCGTAGCGATGCGAGTTCAGCCATACAGATAGTATGGCTGAATTCGCATCGCTCCCGCCGCAAACTCGCACGGGACCCTTTTTTTGGTCCGCAGCAGAATCGGATCGCATGGGTGTTCACACCATGCGATCCGATTCCTGTGCGAGTGTGCAGATCGCACTGCGATATGCGGACGGATCTGGGGGTGTCATTAACATTTCATTGACACTCCCAGCAGTCCGCATAGGGCAGTGTGAACTGCCGGCGGGAGGCATGCGATGCGGGAAAACGCTGCGGATTCGCGGCGTTCCCGCATCGCTATGGTGTGAACCTAGCCTAATTCACACTTGCTGGTTACCGGCTCTCCTTGCATCACAGCGAATGCCAATATCCGGCAAGTGTGTTTGCATCGTGATTAGCTGTGATTGGGCACAGCTGATTTATGTGGTAAAGGGCCGCTGTGATTGGCCCTTTACCCCAATCTGGGTGCGCAGAAGGCCTGGGTTCTGGGAGGAGGTCAATAGACGCTGTACCAGAGCTGGACGACCCACAGTGTAGCCGTCATTCGGCTATAGTGGTTGGCAAGTTGAAAACCCTCCTCTTCAGAGAAGCCTCTCCTACCCACACCTAACTGTATTTTTCATTTTGTCCCTCTGATCATCCACCACAGCTACTACCCTTTGTGCCACTTGACCCCTCCTTCTAGATTGTAAGCTCTCACGAACGAGCAGGGCCCTCTGAACCCTCCTGTATTGAATTGTACTGTCTTCCCTGATGTTGTAAAGCGCTGAGCAAAATGTTGGCGCTATATAAATCCTGTATAATAATAATGTACACTTGTTTTTTTTTAACCAAAGACTTGTAGCAGAATAAATGTTGGCCTCACTGTATGAACAAATTAGATTTTATTAGATATTGCCTTATAACCGAACATTTTGGTGGGAAAAATATATTTTTACATTTTTTTTTTTTTTTCCAATTTTTTGTTTATATAGTAAAAAAAATAAAAAACCCAGTGGTGATTAAATGCCACCAAAAGAAAGCTCTGTGTGAAATGATATAGATTTCATATAGGTAGGTACAGTGTTGATTGACTGCGCAATTTCTGGTTAACCCCTTCGCCGACAATACGCAAATATGCATTCTTGGCTTGATGGGGTTATACCGCGGTGATGCCTGGCGTTTTGAATACTTTTTAGGTGCAAAGGAGGGATTTGGGGTCTTATAGACCACAGATCTCTCCATAAAGAGTACCTGTCGCTGCCTATTACTGTCACAAGAGATGTTTACATTCCTTGTGACGGCAATAAAAATGATCTGACAGCTTTTTTTTGTTTTTTAAAACTGTAAAAAAAAAAAAGTATGTAAAGCGCGCGTCCTTGCTCAGAAGCGTACGCATATGTAAGTCGCAACCACAAATGTAAACAGTGTTCAAAGCACATCAATCACTGCAATCGTTCGCATGAGAGCAAGACTTCCTCTGTAAGAGCCCTTTCACACAGCGCTGCCTAGAGTGTCAGCGGTAAAGCAGCACTATTTTTAGTGGCACTATTTGGCCGCTAGCGGGGGAGGTTTAACCCCCCCTGCTAGCGGCCAAAAAGGGGTTAAATCCTCCTGCAAAACGCCACCGGTACTGCTCCAAAGAAGCTGCTGGCGGGACTTTCTGACGCCCTTCCAGCGCACCGCTCCAGTGCGAAAGCAGCCGTTTTTTTCAGGCGCTATTTTTAGCAGTGTATCACCTGAAAAATGCTGACAGTGTGAAAGTGGTCTAATTTTAAACTGGTAACCTGTAGAAATAGTTAGTCTCCTATAGTACCGTAGTTTGTCGCCATTGCACGAGTGAGCACAATTTCAAAGAGTGACATGTTGGGTATCTATTTACTCGGCGTAACATCATCTTTCACATTTTACAAAAAAAAAAGGCTAACTTTACTGTGTTTTGGGGGAAGGGGGGTTTAAATCATGAAAGTGTCTCCCACCAAAAAAAGCGTTTGAAAGGCCGCTACGGAAATACCTTGTGACCTAAAATATTGCATTTTATTCTGTAGGGTCTCTGCTAAAAAAAAATATATTATATATATATATATATATATATATATGTGTGTGTGTGTGTGTGTATATATATATATATATAATTTTTTTTTTTTTTTTTTGGGGGATTTCAGAGTAATTTTCTTGGAAAAAATATGGTGCTGAATAGGAAAAAATGGCCTGGTCATGCGGGGGTAAAACCTTTTGGCGCTCAAGTGGTTAAAGTGCACTTTGGTCTCCTTTGTTGACATTTCACAGCATTGACACACTTTTTAGTGGTGGCTTTTCAGGTGCTTTGGGGAGGGTCTCAAAGGTCAGCTAATGTGATCTCCATATGAAGGGCGTTCTTCTATATACAAATCATTTCTTCCCTGCTGGGTTCAATGTAATAACGAAGGAATTTTCATAGCCAGAGCCCCTCTGTTTTTTTTTCTTTTTTTTTTCTTAAAATGTTCTTCAGGCGCACAGAAATCCAGGCATTCTAGTATTTTCATTGACTGTTAGCATTTCTTGCAGTTATCTCTTGTTTTGCCTTCAATAATTACCATTGATTTTTTTTTTTGCATTGCTCGAGGCCCGCGGTTACCATGGCAGCATTACAGCCGAGTCTGGGGAACATTCATTTTAGTCCGGCGGACATGTCATATTTTAGCTGTTCACAGATTCTGCATATAAAGTACGTCTCGGAGAAGAAGGTGTAGGAAATTGTGTTTTTTAAAGGGGATTCGTTTTCTAGGCTCGTGTCACACGAGTGATGCTGTCACGGGGTGGCTCTTTGTTAGCGTCGTCTCCTAAATGCAGTTTGTTATTTTTATGGAGCGTCACCCTCACTGTCCAGATCAGTGATATGTTGCTCCATTTGCTGTCTCACCCCAGGGTATAGTTGGGGGGGGGGGCATGCGCATCACGAGCCTTGACATGGTGTCCATGTCCTGCACGGATGATGGCTTGCCAGCCTTGTACAGCTGTATGAAGGCTGCATTACCTGCAAGGTTAAAATTGTGCATGCTTACATGGAAATCTGTGTTACTATCTGCATACTCCATATTTCCTATTATCCATATGCCAGCTGGTAGAATAGATTCTTCAGTATTATTGCTGGGTGATGAAACCGTGCTGTCCAAGGGAAGTGATGTAATTATCACAGGAAATTCTCTGTAGGCACTGCTTTTCTTTGCCAGGAAACTGGGCATGTAATTGGGAGATTTCCATCTCCACTCTAATCCTTGTCCCTCGGAAAAACTTATTCCCCACCTCCTCCTCCACCTCCACCCTCCTCCTCCACCTCCACCCTCCTCCTCCACCTCCACCCTCCTCCCTCCTCCCTCCTTCCTCCTCCCTCCACCCTCCACCTCCCTCCTCCACCCTCCACCCTCCACCCTCCCTCCACCCTCCACCCTCCCTCCACCCTCCCTCCACCCTCCTCCACCTCCACCCTCCTCCACCTCCACCCTCCTCCACCTCCACCCTCCTCCACCTCCACCCTCCTCCACCTCCACCCTCCTCCACCTCCACCCTCCTCCACCTCCACCCTCCTCCACCTCCACCCTCCACCCACCTCCACCCTCCACCCACCTCCACCCTCCTCCACCTCCCTCCTCCTCCACCCACCTCCACCCTCTTCCTCCACCCACCTCCTCTTCGTTCACACTGGAGCGGTGCATTTGCAGGATGTTAGAAGAAGTCCTGCAAGCAGCATCTTTGGGGCGGGTTTAGGAGCGATGTATACACCTCTCCTATACTGCCTTGCCCATTGAAATTAGCAACGCTGCAGAAGCTCCTGAAAAGCGCTTCAGCAGCACTGCAACACTGGCACTTTTAACCCTTTCTTTGGGGTTAAAAGCGCCCTCCCCGTCTGCCCACAAAGCGGTGCTGCAGCGCCGGTAAAATGGGAGTAAAAAGCGAACATCGCTTTGCCGTGACCGAGGGGCGGTCTAGGTGTGAAAGGGCTCTAAAAGTGATAGTTAACCTAGGATTTGTGTTTTATTTTAAAATGACAAACAAACCTGTTCTATTTACTTACCCAGTCCTCCTCCTGTTTGGAACCCCCCCCCCGCTGCTGGTGCTCCTGGCTCCTCTCCCCTGCCAAACTGCTTGCTATGGGTGCACTTCTGTAGGCTCTTTACAAAGCCCCACTCTGTGTCTCCATTGATTTCGCAGCATGGCTCGGCCCACCCCTCTCTCACTGAGTGACAGCAGCAGGAGTCAGTGGCTCCTGCTGCTTTCTCTCAGCAAATGAAGAGAAAGACAAGAGCCTCTGCTCTTGTGCACAGCACTGGATCCAAGATCAGGCTCAGATGAGTATAAGGGGGGCTGGGGGGAGGGCAAACCACAGAAGGCTTTTTACTCTAATGCATTAAGGTAAAAAAGTGTCTTCACAACTACTTTAAGGAGTGTAATGGCATACTACAGAGGAGATGTGCAAAGCCTATGACTTGTGAGCTGTGCAGCCTACAGAGCTCAAACCAAGAGGTCAGAGAGAATCCAAGTCCCTCTATGCCTACACAGCAGACAGGCAACCTTCTGTAAAAGACTCAAGACGCATAGTTTTGCAGGTGTTCATGCATGTACTAACAAACTTGCAGTTTCAGAGTGTTTGCTTTGGGGAAAAATAAAGCTAAAACTTCATAAAAAAAAAAAAAATTTCTTCATGGGCTCATGCACAGAGGCGTGCAATTTGCTGCATTTATTTATTTTTTGCAGATCTGAACGCAGCCTGTATTGCAGTACATAGCAGTACTATGAGCCCATCCACACTGGTCTGTTTTGGTCCACAACTATTTAGCTGCACCAGTCCTGTGTATGTCTATATATTATGCTGTGTGTGTGTGTGTGTGTGTATATGTATGATATATATACAGATTTGCGTACAATGCAAATAGACCGTATTGGCGGCTTCTGCTGCTTAGGGCTCAATAGCAACAATGTGTAGGCAGCGGCCCCGCAAATTCCAGATTGTTTACTCTTGATTGAGTCATTCATGTGACAGCACAAGCACTGAATGACTGAAAGCGGAGATCATTCTGCCACGAAATGAATGACTCAACGAGGGCTAAACACCAGTAGTGCGTAAATTTGGTGGCAGTGGTGACTGCTGCCTACTCACTGATGTTTATGCAGTGCCCCTATGTTCTGTTTACACTGTACACGTCAGGCCCCTTTCCCATGGGACGGATCACGCATCCATTGCCCTCTATGGAGCGGTGGTAGTCGATGGTGCCGTTGACGCCCACCAACATCCGATCCTGTCTGGTAAAAACAGACGGATGAGGATCCGGTCATCAGATGTAAATGGACAGGCGGTCTGTTTCCATCCAACCGACCATAGAGGAAAGCAGGCTGTATCCGCTCTGCATAAGCAGGTTGGACACGGACCAGTCACCGGCCTGCTCAGCGGGGATCAGCTGACGAATTCCGCCCTATGTGAAAGGGGCCTTAACCCTTGCACAAACGTTTTCAGCTAAACTGCTTGCCGACCACATCACTTAGATGTACGTCAGCAAGGCAGGTGTCCTGCGCTGGGTCACGTACCTAGTATGTGATCCAGCACTTTTGGGTAGGAGGTGCATGCGTGCTGCTAGCGCCACGGCTGTGCTGTGGTTAGACACGGCACAAGCCGATCACCGGGTGCTGGCCAGGGGTTGTCCACCGACACCTGCTGATTGGTGAGGAGAGACGCAGAACAGAGCTCTGCCTATGTAAAGCAGGGATCTGAGTAGGGCTGAAACAACCAATCGATTAATCGATTATGAAATTAATCGATTACTATTTTCATAATCAATTAATCAGCCAGTAACATAATGGGGTTAAAAAAAGCTAAAATGAGCCCTTTATAGTACAAAAAGAGTAAATCTATACTGTAAATACCACTTTCACAGTTCTACAGTAAAAAAAAATTAACCCAGTTACAGTAGTGATTAGCTTTTTTTTTTTTCTACTATAAAGGGCTAATTTTTTATTTCTTTTTGTTAACCCCATTATGTTACTAAACGTCTTAGACCTGGTTCACATCTATATGTTTGTTTGTGCTTTTTGCAGAAACGCACTACAGTTCATTCGTTTCCTATGGGACACGTTCACATCTGAAAGGGTCAGGGACTTCTAACGCAAAATGGTGCTTTATTGGATCGATATACTTCAATGGAGAAGCTGCAGAAAAGCATGTAATGCGTTTTTTAATCTGCCCCCAAAAAAAACAAAAATGCAAATTGCCGTAAAATCACGTGCGCAAAAATCAAAACGCACCGCAGAAGCAGATGAAAAGCAATCTGCATAGGTGTGTACCGAGCCTTATGCTGGCCACACAGATCAATTTTCAGATGAGAATATTCAGACGAAAAATATTTGTACATTCGCTGAATGAAAGAATTTTGTTTGAAATTTTCATTTGTTTTTAACATTCCGTTTTTAAAATGAATGTCATTTCTGAACGAAAACCACATCCATTGCCTGAAAATTCCTTTGACTAAGAAGTTTTCTATTTCCAAATGTTCCCGTCACTGTGGTTGAAAATGAAAATCAATTTACACCAATTTTATTTTATTTTTTTTATTATTTTTTTTATTTTTTTTTAAAGGTTATTGTTTCGATTAATTGGTTAATCGGCCAACTAATCGATTATGCAAATAATTGTTAGTTGTCGCCCTAGATCTGAGGGATTTTGTTTCCCTGCAATGCAGGGAATAAAAACAACGCGCACAGTACACAAAAACACTGGCTAGGCACAAATTTAAGTCTCAGATCGCCCTTGATGTTTAACTCTTTACCAGCCATTGTCATTAGTATAGTGACTGTGCATATCACTGATCATTGTATTGGTGTGACTGGTTCCCACAAAGTGTCAAATGTAAGTTAGTGTCAGACTGTCTGCCGCAATATGACAGTCCCGCTATAAGTCGCTAATCTCTACTACTAGTATATTAAAAAAAATATATATGTTTGTAGGCGCTTTAACGGTTGCGCAAACCAATTAATATGCAGTTAATTGGATTTTTTTTTTTTTTTTACCATAAATTTGTAGCAGAATACATATTGTCCTAAATAATAAAGAAATTTGATCTTTATTTTGTTATTGGATACGTTTTATAGCAGAAAGTAAAGTGTGTGTATATGTATATATTTTTTCAAAACTTTTTTTTTGTTAATAGCGCAAATAAATAAAAAAAACTCAGTTGTGATCAAATGCCACCAAAAGTAAGCTCTATTTGTGTGGAAAAAAAAAATTGGTTTGGATACAGCGTGCAATTGTCCGTTTAAACTAACACAGTGCTGTATTGCAAAAAAATGGCCTGGTCATGAAGGGGTGGTAAATTTTCCAGAGGTCAAGTGGTTAAAATACTGTCTCACTTCCTCAGGGTATTGACGTCATTTCTATGCAGGATGAGACACAGGTGGGCTGATCTCACAATCACGCTGATCAGAGGAAGCTTTGTATTCATTGATAAGATACAAAGTTACCTCTGAATGGTTGAGCGCCATTTAGACTGACGTCATTTTGTTCTGGGTGTGAGACGGAAAGGTCTCGTATGGCACCTGTAACACAGCGCTGTATACAACTTCTACAGCAAACCCAGCGACCACACATGTTGGTGAGGGAAATGGCAGAGTTCCTGCCTTTTCTGTCTTAACCGCTTAAGGACCACCTCCTGCACATATACGTTGGCAGAATGGCACGGCTGGGCACAATCACGTACCTGTACATTGCTCTTTAAGTGCCCAGCCGCGGGACCAGCGGACCCGATCGCCGATCGGGTCACAGAGCTGAAGAATGAGGAGAGGTCTGTGTAAACAAACCTCTCCCCGGGCTTCCTACTGTGGCTGTCACCGATCGTCTGTTCCCTGTTATAGGGAAAGACGATCAGTGACATCACACGCCAAGCCAGCTGACTGATCGTCTTTCCCTATAACAGGGAACAGACGAACGGGGATGGGTTAAGCGTGTGTGTTTTTTTTTTAACCTGTTGGGGGGCGTCCCCAACAGGTTAAAAAAAACACACACGCTTAACCCATCCCTGTCCCCAGTGGTTAACTCCTTCACTGCCAGTGTCATTTACACAGGAATCAGTGCATTTAAATAGCACTGATTGCTGTATAAATGACAATGGTCCCAAAAATGTGTTGAAAATGTCCAATGTGTCCGCCATTATGTCGCAATAAAAATTGCTGATTGCCGCCATTACTAGTGAAATAAATATATATATATATATATATATATATATATATATATATATATATATATATATATATATATATATATATAAACTATCCCCTATTTTGTAAATGCTATAACTTTTGCGCAAACCAATCAATAATCGCTAATTGTGATTTTTACCAAAAATATGTAGAAGAATACTTATCGGCCTAAACTGAGGGGGAAAAGTTTGTTGTTTTTATTTTTTTTATTTTTTTTTTTACATATTTTTGGGGGATATTTATTGTAGCAAAAAGTAAAAAATATTGAATTTTTTTCAAAATTTTCGCTCTTTTTTTTTTTTTGTTTATAGCGCAAAAATACCACCAAAAGAAAGCTCTATTTGTGGGGGGAAAAAAGGACTCCAATTTTGTTTGGGAGCCACGTCGCACGACAATTGTGCAATTGTCAGTTAAAGCGACGCAGTCCCGAATCGCAAAAAGGGGCCTGGTCCTTTTGGCTGCAAATTGGTCCGGGGCTTAAGTGGTTAAATGGCATCAGCTTCGAAAAGTGTATCTGCTGAATTTTAACAAACGCACTCTCACCTGTCCCACGGTCCAGCAATGCGGCCGCACTTGTCCCAGAAGATTACAGTGAGGGAGGGGCCGCCTAGGCAGAAGTGGGAGCTGGGTATCTGCCCCCCCACCCCCACCCCCCCCCCCCCCAAAATCACATGCCAGATGTGGCATGTTGGGGTGGGTCAGTTCCACTTTTGGATGGGACTCCGCTTTAGAGGTCCATCCTGAGCTCCTTGGCCTGGGCTTCTCCTATGGGGGTCACAGAAGTGCAATTAGTTTTGCACTCGTGTGGCCCGATTTCCAGCAGAGTGTGGTCTGAAGTCCCGCTTCATACTGACGTCTCCAGGATCCGTATCATCCCAACTCTGGAAGTCTCGATCCGCCAGGTGCTTGGACTGATGGCAAGTCTCAGCCTCTCAGCGAGCCGCTGAGGAGGTCGCACCCCGCCCCCCTCCATAGCTCGGCGCTCCATTGAGCGTGGAGGAGCAGAGCTGCTGATAGTCAGCAGCCCTCCGCTTGGGGAGCTGAGAGAACTGAGCCATCAGTGGTGTTGGATAGCTTGGTTCTCAGTGAAGAGGCGGCAGGGGACAGATGCAGCATCCACCTAGGTAAGTATGATTATGGCATAAAAAATATCCCATGCTTATCTTTTTTAAAGTTAGTGTTACTAAGCTCAGGACCCTGCATTCATTATATCTAGTCTTCCACAGTACACAGAACATGGCAATGCAATTTTAGTAAATCTAAAACTGCTAAATACCTTTTTCTCCTCAGCACTGTGTAGCAGTCTTGTCACTTCTATCAGTGTCCAGCCGAGCACTGGTTAAAGGCTTGTAGGAGGAGTTTTCATTCTCCTTCGACTGTCCTGTTAGGCTGCATGACCCCGGACCCTCTGTCTGGACAGTGCTGATTGGCCCTGTGCTGATCACATATACCCTCCCCCCCAAAAAAAAATCTCTCTAGCAATACACACCACACTGAGCATGTGCAGAGTGTCTCCCAAGGCTCTGTCTTATCAAGAGATGGGTTGCGGACAGTTGAAGAAGGGGAGGGGGCTCATAGAAGACAGGATCAAACAGCCTTTTTACACAATGCAGAGGATTAACCCCTTAGGTTCCACAGTGAGTTTAAGGCCCCTTTCACACGGGCGGATCAGTAATGATCCGCCCCCGTGATCATCCACTCGCTCAACGGGGATCGCTCTGTTGTCCCCGCTGAGCCGGTGGCGGACAGGGCGGTCTCTACACACTGTGCCGGGACCGCCCTGTCAGCTCTCCGTTCTCCTCTATGGGGGATCGGATGAGCACGGACCGTCTGTCCATGTTCATCCAATCCGCTCTGCAGACGGATAGAAAAATAGGATTTTCCTCCGTCTGCAGAATCGGACAATAGCGGAGGCGGACATCTGCGGATGTTTATCCGCAGACACCCGCTATCCCATAGGAATGCATGTATGTTCGTATTTC
The DNA here is from genome assembly GCF_037356315.1 of Lithobates pipiens. Taxonomy (NCBI): domain Eukaryota; kingdom Metazoa; phylum Chordata; class Amphibia; order Anura; family Ranidae; genus Lithobates; species Lithobates pipiens. The sequence goes on along the minus strand of NW_027507748.1, from coordinate 43,383,198 downwards.
ATCCGCAAACGGATGGATGAAATACGGACATCATGTCCACATGTGTGAAAGGGGCCTAACGAGAATGCTTTACTGCATATACAAACTAATATTACTGTTGTGGGTTTAGTAACGCTTTAAAACTGGTGATCGGCTTTAACCATACAGGCCTTGGTAAGCGGGAACCAGAGGGATTGAAAAGCTCTCGCTCTAATCATTGTAGGGCTGAAACAGCTAATCGATTAATAGATGCCGAAATTAATCAATTACTATTTTCATAATCAATTAATCGGCCGGTAACATAATGGGGTAAAAAACTAAAATGAGCCCTTTATAGTACAAAAAGAGCAAATAATCGCTTCTGTAAATATTACTTTCACGGTTCTACAGTCAAAATAAATGAACCCCTTACAGTGGTGATTATCTGCTTTTTTTTTTTTTTTTTTTTTTTTTTTTTTACTATAAAGGGCCAATTTTAGTTTTTATTTAACCCCATTATGTTACTAATCGCCTTAAAGCGGGAGTCCGCTGGGAGTTCCGCCATTTATTTATTTTTAAAAGCCAGTAGCTACAAATACTGCAGCTGCTTACTTTTAAAATAAGGACACTTACCCGCCCAGCGCGCCCGCGATGTCGGCACCCGAAGCCGATCTCTCGATCGTCTCTCGGGTGCTGCCGCCGCCATCTTGGGTATGGGAATCAGGAAGTGGAGCCTTTCGGCTTCATTTCCCGGTTCCCTACTGCGCATGCGCGAGTCGCGCTGCGCAATAAGGATGGTCCCCGCTGTCTCTGGGATCTGTGTGTTTTCCCAGCAGGCAGCGGGGGACTTTCGGAAAGGGGCGTCGATTCACGCCCCTTTCCGCAGAGAGCTATGCCGGAAGTGGGTGCAGATACCTGTACTGTACAGGTACCTGCACCCCCCTCCCCCCTGAAAGGTGCCAATTGTGGCGCTGGAGGGGGGGGGGGATTCCAATGAGCGGAAGGTCCACTTTAGGGTGGACCTCCGCTTTTAAATGTCTTCACATCCATGTGTTTTTTGGTGCTTTTTGCATAAATGCACTACAGTTCATCTATATGGTTTCTCATGGGACACGTTCACATCTATGCTTTTTTTCAGCCACTTGGAAAACCACTTGCGGATTTTGAAAGGGTCAGGGACTTTATTTTTTTCACGCAAATGTAAATTTCTGTAATTTCTGAACAAAAAAAACACATACACTGTCTGAAAATTCACTTGACCAAGAAGTTTTCTACTTCCAAAGTTTCCAGTCACTGTGGTTGAAAATGAACGTCGATTTGACCCTACTAACGATTAGAAAATCAAATGAAAGTTCTTAAAATTATTTTTTAAGGAAGTCACTGTTTATTTTTTAAATAATAAAAAAATAATTGATCTGAGTCTGATTATTTACCAGATTCACCCTTTTAATAGTATATATGCAGTGCATCTCCTCTAATAGTATATGCAGTGTATCTCTTCTGATAGTATATGCAGTGTATCTCTCCTCTGATAGTATATGCAGTGTATCTCTCCTCTGATAGTATATGCAGTGTATCTCTCCTCTGATAGTATATGCAGTGTATCTCTCCTCTGATAGTATATGCAGTGTATCTCTCCTCTGATAGTATATGCAGTGTATCTCTCCTCTGATAGTATATGCAGTGTATCTCTCCTCTGATAGTATATGCAGTGTATCTCTCCTCTGATAGTATATGCAGTGTATCTCTCCTCTGATAGTATATGCAGTGTATCTCTCCTCTGATAGTATATGCAGTGTATCTCTCCTCTGATAGTATATGCAGTGTATCTCTCCTCTGATAGTATATGCAGTGTATCTCTCCTCTGATAGTATATGCAGTGTATCTCTCCTCTGATAGTATATGCAGTGTATCTCTCCTCTGATAGTATATGCAGTGTATCTCTCCTCTGATAGTATATGCAGCGTATCTCTCCTCTGATAGTATATGCAGCGTATCTCTCCTCTGATAGTATATGCAGCGTATCTCTCCTCTGATAGTATATGCAGTGTATCTCTCCTCTGATAGTATATGCAGTGTATCTCTCCTCTGATAGTATATGCAGTGTATCTCTCCTCTGATAGTATATGCAGTGTATCTCTCCTCTGATAGTATATGCAGTGTATCTCTCCTCTGATAGTATATGCAGTGTATCTCTCCTCTGATAGTATATGCAGTGTATCTCTCCTCTGATAGTATATGCAGTGTATCTCTCCTCTGATAGTATATGCAGTGTATCTCTCCTCTGATAGTATATGCAGTGTATCTCTCCTCTGATAGTATATGCAGTGTATCTCTCCTCTGATAGTATATGCAGTGTATCTCTCCTCTGATAGTATATGCAGTGTATCTCTCCTCTGATAGTATATGCAGTGTATCTCTCCTCTGATAGTATATGCAGTGTATCTCTCCTCTGATAGTATATGCAGCGTATCTCTCCTCTGATAGTATATGCAGCGTATCTCTCCTCTGATAGTATATGCAGCGTATCTCTCCTCTGATAGTATATGCAGTGTATCTCTCCTCTGATAGTATATGCAGTGTATCTCTCCTCTGATAGTATATGCAGTGTATCTCTCCTCTGATAGTATATGCAGCGTATCTCTCCTCTGATAGTATATGCAGTGTATCTCTCCTCTGATAGTATATGCAGCGTATCTCTCCTCTGATAGTATATGCAGTGTATCTCTTCTGTCTGCCATTCTCAGAGTAAATTAGAGAATTTCCTCCCTAAATATATAGTTGGTTATTTATATTTACCACTGCATAGAGATATTTAAGAATACATTTACATATTCACCAAGTTGTACACCACACTTTTTTTTTTTCTTTTTTTTTTTTTAAGGTTATTAATCAGAACATTAATCGGCCCAGTAATCGATTATGGAAATAATCGTTAGTTGCAGCCATAAATCATTACATAGCTCTGTAAATTCTTCTGTCATAAGAAGGCTTTACTGTTGTGTTTTTAGTTTTCCATTATTGATGTCTAATGCTAGCCAAACCTCGCTTTTTTTATTTATTTTTTTACGGTCAATTCCTGGTGTCTCCACTCGGCTCAACAATAGTCAAATTTTAAAAATCGAATGAGCTGGGTGGAGAAATGTTGTCACCTGAACAATGACTGCGGCCTATCGGATGCAGTCGCTGTTTTGGAAAACTCGGGCAGTCGACTGAATTACAGTATCTGGCAGCAGCAATTCCTCCAGCCACAGTGTTTAGCATGGATGGGGGGGAATCTAATGGTTTTCTCTTTCTACACAGGTATGACTAGTATTCGTCGTGTTCTAGCTCCCTTAACAGCCGCAGAACAAATGCATGACTTGGGTGGCCCGACCTTCTTCTGGCAGCTAATAAACGGTACAAGCAGTCTCCCGATGTGTGTAGAATTTTGGAGCGTTGTGTGGGGGGGGGGGGGGGGGGGAGAGGGGCTTGACTTCAGCACAGCTCTGGGTACATTAATGAAATGTCGGGCAGGATTTGATTTGTGCCCAGCCAAGGACTGCTGCAGAGGAGCTGTTCTCTGGCGATGGCACAATACTTCACTCATACATCTGCCTTGCTGGGAGCCTTGTGCTTGGATTCTTTATCTACAACTGTTGTTTTTTTTTTTTTTTGTTCTATAGAACAATTATTTTGCTTTATTATAAAGCAGGGCTGTGTCACTGAAGTGCACAAAACAAGCAGGTTCTGCCTGCCTGGGTTTGGCTTTTTTAATACTCCATCTCTGATATTTAAAGGAGTTGTAAATCTTGGGTGATCTACCTCCCCTTTTTTTTTTTTTTTTTTTTTTTTTAATTAAATAAAGTCGCTGATAAGGCAGCAAAATAGATAATGCAGATGTTTGTACTGGCCGGGTTCTATTAAATGCACCCTCATAGAAATCTCTTCTCTGTGAGATAAACTGCATTAAATAGAAGACATAAGGTTTTACACATTGATAACGGCACAGTGCTACCAAGGCAGGTCTCAGTTCACACTGATGCAGTGCAAATCTGATACAATTTGTTGTGACAGGTGTGATTCTAATGCGAATTAATGTGATTTCTGAGGGGATTTGGCATAGCTGGAGATGAAATAAATTTACACAGGACCCTTTTTTTTATTTTTATTTTTATTTATTTTTTTAAATGGCATCCAAATCTATGCCTTTTGGGTTTGTATTTAATCTGCATAGAATTTGCATCAGTATGAACCCCGGGACTAAGTTTCCCAGTGAGGTGCGGGTTCCACGCCGCATCGAAATTGCACCCTGTTCATGTGAACCTCTGCGGGTGTGTATGTTAACGACACCCCATCGGTTCGCAAAATGCAGTGCGATTTTGCATAATCTGATTGCGTGGGTGTGAACACCCACGCAATCCGATTCTGGTGCGACCACAAAAGTGCTGCTTTCGTTGACACAGGCAGCAGGACTTGATGCCGCTCTCGTGTCACAGCATTTGATTGTCAGCGGTGGGAGCGATCTGACCAACGAGGAGCGAGACAGTGACGGAAGCTGCTGCACTCGTTTACATCGATGGATCGGGTTCAGGTAAGAAAAGGGGGAGGGGGTGCAGCTGCAGCACAGAAGGTATTTCACTTTAATGCATAGAACTACTTTATTTCCAAAGCTTTAAAGCGGGAGTCCACCGGGACTCCGCGTTTATTTTTTTTTTTTATTTTTTTTTTTTTTCTTTTTAAAAAAGCCAGCAGCTACAAATACTGCAGCTGCTGACTTTTAAAATAGTGACACTTACCTGTCCAGCGCGCCCGCGATGTCGGCACCCGAAGCCGATCTCTAGATCGTCTGTAAGGAGCTGCCGCCGCCATCTTGGGTATGGGAATCAGGAAATGGAGCCTTTCGGCTTAATTTCCCGGTTCCCTACTGCGCATGCGCGAATCGCGCTGCGCAATAAGGACGGTCCCCGCTGCCTCTGGGATCTGTGTGTTTCCCAGCAGGCAGCGGGGCACTTGCGGAAAGGGGCAGGCACTTGCGGAAAGGGGCGTAATCTACGCCCCTTTCCGCAGAGAGCTATCCCGGAAGTGGGTGCAGAATACCTGTAATGTACAGGTATCTGCACCCCCCTCCCCCCTGAAAGGTGCCTATTGTGGCGCCGGAGGGGGGGAGGGTTCCGATGAGCGGAGGTCCACTTTAGGGTGGACCTCCGCTTTAAATTGATATTAAATGTTACTACATGAAAATGATACCTGCTCTGTGCAGTGATTTTGCACAGAGCAGCCCCTGAACCTCCTTTTCTTGGCTCCTCCTCTTTTCCACGTGCCCTATAGCAAGCTAAGCTTGCAATAGGGGTACTCATGCAGGCGCACTCCTGAGCCTGCTCTGCGTGTCCATAAGATTTTAGTGACTCCCCTACCCGGGCAATTTTTTATTATTTTTTTTTTTATTTCTTTTTTTTGCTATAAGCTAACCCCCTCCAAAAAAAGTATGTTTCTTCTGAAAAGAGACCCATGAGAATAAAATGGTGGTAGTGGGTTTTTTTTTTTTTTATTTTGTGATATCTGTGTTGTTCTTTATCAAATGCATGTTTTCATATTTAAAAAAAATAAATTAAGTTTAGTGCAAACACAAAATTATACCTAGTTTTTTTTTTTTTTTTTTTTTTTTGGTTTTGTAAATTATAAAAGGGGATACATTGAGTAAATAGATACCAAACATGAACAACCTTTAAAATTACACATGCCGGTGAAACTGAAAAAAGATGGTACCAGAAAGTTCTCCAAAGCTGATTTTAAACGCCTTTTATAAGTTATCAGTTTAGAGTTGACCGTGAATTATGGCTGTAGAATGATTGCACTCACTCACATGTTGCACAATTGTTTACATACATGTGCTTGCTATACACTGGGCTTCGAAAGGTGTGCTTCGAAAATTGTTGTGTTTTTTTTTGTTTTTGTTTTTGTGTGGGGTTTTTGTTTTTGTTTTGATAGATTTAGATAACAAATCAAATCTAGAAATTAGATAGAGAATATATATATATATATATATTTATATATTCTCTATCTAATTTATATATATTATTTATTTATTTTTTAACTTTATTGCTATCACAAGGGGGCTTAACATGCCCCCCGCGTGATAGCATTAAACAGGTTCTCTTTATAAAGACGTTGGGGCTCTCTTAGACCCCCAATGTCTCCCTTACCCTCCAGTGCTGCTAATTAGTCACAGACCAAGCTTGATTAGCTGCATCCTCTGCTACATCAGACAAGTATTGCCAACTGTGAACCTGGAATTTACATAATACACATTTTCAGGGTTATCCCCATTGAAAGTGATTGGGTGGCTGAAGAGATGCCCAGATCAATTTTTATCGGAAAGCCTTTCGCTGGCTGTTAATGTCGATACCAAGCAAGCTGTGAGCTTGTGTTAACCACTTGTCTACCGTGCCATTTTTGAACATATCATGGTAGACAAGTGCTTAATGAAGATGGCTTGCTCAAAAAAACAGTCTCCGCCATCTGACTGGACAGTAGTGGAGTGTCGGCACACTGATGTGGTCGTTGGTCTGCATTCTTCCCTGTGCAGTGTCCTAAAGCCTGATTGGGTTACATTGTTCATTGGAAGCCTTTCTCTCCTGATATTTCTTAATGGGAACGGTGATTTGTGTGGCCTGTCCACATCTTTGCAGTTTAGGTTGGAGTGTTCAGAAATAAATGGTAAATAAACATGGCACGCATGTGTTGCCTTTGTTCAGTGCATCTCTCGTTCTTTAACGTGAAGCTGTATGCCTTTTTAACGTAAAAGTCCCAGCTAAGGTACGAGCTCTTTCACAGGTATGAGCAGTAAACCTGATTGTGATTAGTTGCAGCATGAGTGTTATACACTATATTGTCAAAAGTATTGGGACACCCGCCTTTACACATGCACTTTAATGGCATCCCAGTCTTAGTCCGTAGGGTTCAATATTGAGTTGGCCCACCCTTTGCAGCTATAACAGCTTCACCTCTTCTGGGAAGGCCGTCCACAAGGTTTAGGAGGGTGTCTATGGAAATGTTTGACCATTCATTCAGAAGCGCATTTGTGAGGTCAGGCACTGATATTGGATGAGAATACCTGGCTCAGTCTCCACTCGAATTCATCCCAGAGGGGTTGAGGTCAGGGCTCTGTGCAAGCCAGCCAAGTTACTCCACCCCATACTCGCTCATCCATGTCTTTGTGGACTTTGCTTTCTAAAGGCAGAATATTTTTTTCTTACCTGAACAACTTAATGACCGAAAGGTTTTATCCTCTCTTGACCAGGCCTTTTTTTGTGATACGGCACTACGTTACTTTAAAAATTGCGTGGTCCTGCGACACTATACCCAAAAAAAATTCCCCCCACAAATTTTTTTTTCTTTATGGGTGGTATTTGATCACCTCTGCTGTTTTATTTTTTGCACTATAAGCTAAAACAAAGCGACAATTTAGAAAAAAAATGAAAATTTTTTTTTTTTTTTTTTTACTTTCTCCAATAAAAAAAAAAAAAAATTTCAAATTAGACCAATATGTATTCTGCTGGATATTTTTGGTAAACAAAATACCAATAAGTGTATATTGATTGGTTTGCGCAAAAGTTATCACATCTACAATCTAGGGGATATCTTTATGGAATTTTTTTGTATTTACTGCGACATTGCAACGGACACATCTGACACTTTTTTGAAACCAGTGACATTATTAAAGTGATCGGTGCTAAAAATATGCATTGGTGTTTTCCAACTGTGTGGGAGATGGACCGAATGGGACAACAGATTCATGTTCCTGCTTAGCAGAAAGACAAGATCGCTATGTCCTCCCCTGTCAGAATGGCTGTCTGCCTTGTTTACATAGGCAGATCCCTATTTTGCCTCTGAGGAACAATCGCGGATGGCCCGGCGGACATGGGGCCCACGCGGGCTAGTGCGCGAAACTACGTACAGGTACATGGATTCGTGCAGCCGTGAAACCTTGCCGCAGTACAACAGTGGCGGTCCGTGTGTAGTTAATGCATTAAAGTAGAACGTTTTTTTATTTTTTCCCCCGCTTTCATCTTGGATAGAGCATAGGACCCGTCAGATTATTTATTTTTATTTTTTTAATCTGTGCCCTGTTGCAGAAATTTCTCCACTTCCTGTCCCTTAAACGGAGGAAGTGAGAGAAAATCCCTGCAAATTAACCACTTCTGGACCAGCTGCGGCAGGTTGGCTCTGCTGCACAAAATCTGATCTCACGGGTCTTGCATAGCAGGTGCGACCTCCGTGCGTCGGATCGCGGGTCCCGCGATCGTCTCAGAGAGGAAGAACGGGAAGCTGCTTATGTAAACAAGCATCTCCCCGTTCTGCCTAGTAACACTGATTCGCTCTCCCTGTAATGGGGAGCTATGATCAGTGATGTCACACACAGCCCCCCCCCCAGTTAGAATCACTCCCTAGGACACAACCCCTTCACTGCCAGCCACATTTACACAGTAATCAATGCAATTTTATTCACACTGTATAAATGTGAATGGTCCCAAAAATGTGTCAAAATTGTCCGATGTGTCCGTCATAATGTCGCAGTCCTGATAAAAATTGCAGATAGCCGCCATTACTAGTAAAAAATAAAAAAAAAACACATAAGTATCCCCTATTTTGTAGACGCGATAACTTTTGCGCAAACCAATCAATATACGCTTATTGCGATATTTTTGGTAAAAAAATAAAAATGTAGAGGAATACGTGTTGGCCTAAACTGAGGGGAAAACTTTTTTTATATATATTTTTGGTGTATATTATAGCAAAAAGTAAAAAATTTTGCTTTTTTTTTTTTTTCCAAAATTGTCACGCTTTTTTTGTTTATAGCACAAAAAATAAAAAAGCAGAGGTGATCAAATACCACCAAAAGAAAGCTCTATTTGTTGGGGAAAAAAGAACGTCAATTTTGTTTGGGAGCCACATCGCACCACCGCGCAATTGTCAGTTAAAGCGGCGCAGTGCAGAATCGCAAATAGTGCTCTGGTCTTTGGCCAGCCAAATCCTCCGGGGGGTTGAAGTGGTTAAGGGCATTTCTTTGGTGTCACCAGAACTAGTGTCCTCATTGGAAGATTTCTTTAATTGTACATCACGGGACACAGAGCCATAGTAATTACTATGTGGGTTATAGTCCACCCTCAGGTGCTGGACACCGGCACACCCTAAACAGGAAGTTGCCTCCCTATATAGCCCCTCCCAGGTCACCAGAACTAGTGTCCTCATTGGAAGATGTTCCCTATACAGGAGGTCCCCTCGTTACAAACATCCAACTTGCAAACAACTCCTACTTATAAACGGAGGGAGACAACAGGAAGTGAGAGGAAATCTACCCCTAGGAAGGGAAATTCTCTCCTGTAAGAGTTATTATGGGAAAAAGGTGTCTCCACTGATTCTTCATCACCAATCCTTGTTTCCACAACAACCCAAAATTTTCTAAATCTAATTCTCATTGGGACAGAAAGTAAGGTTAAATCTTTTGAACAGGGGCACAGACAGCAAAACAAATGTTGCAGAGGTGATAACCCTTCCCTATGCTATCCAAAAAGTTGTTTTTGGCTGGAGCTACACTGTTCCGACTTACAGATTCAGCATAAGAACAAACCTATGGACCCGATCTGGTTTGTAACCTGGGGACCACCTGTATATCTCTTCTGGGGAGAACCTCAAATTGGGCTTTTCTTTTACTTTCACTTTAATAATGTTAAACAGGATAAATAAAAATAAAGTTTTGCCAGTTTACTGTCCTTCAGATTCAGGGTCAATGTGGGTAAAGAATGCCCCATCATTGGTATTCGTGGGAGGAAAATTGCCCCATTGTTGGGGGAAGAAATTGAGCCCCATTGACATCATTGGGAGGAATAGAGCCCCATTGTTGGTAGCAATAGGAAGAATAGGGCCCTGCAGTTGGTTTCAGTGGAATGAATGGTATCCCATGGTGAAGGAATAGTGCCTTGTATCAGTGGGGGGGGGGGGGGTGGTGTCTCAGGGGTCTGATAAAGGCAAGCAAAGGGCCTCAGTTTGAAGACCCCTACTTTATGGTGAGAAACCTGTAAACAATGCTTACCTGAGCCCGATCTCTATCCAGTGATGTGCACCGTTTAGGAGATATTCAACCTGGACTCAGCCGATGACGTCACCTGTGCAAGCTCTCTGAATGTCCGGTGTACCTTCTGAGCTTCATGCAGGAATTGAGGGCGTGCGGGAGTGATGTCATTGCAGCTCTGGCCAATCACAGAGGCAGAGCGTGCGAACCCGAAAAAAAAGATCAGGGGAAGATGTCGGCCCTCTCAGCGGAGACAGTGTGCCACTGGAAGGCTTCTCTACAAGGTATTTCATAATGTGCTAGTATGTGATACATACTAGCACATTGTGCTATTGCCGTACAGGTTTTTTTTGTTTTTTTAACCAGCCACGGTCTACTACTGCTTTAATCGCCACTGGGTTTTTTAAATTTTTATTATACCAACAAAAAGACCTGACATTTTGAAAATGGTGTGTATATATGTGTGTGTGTGTGTGTGTGTGTATATATATATATATATATATATATATATATATATATAATTAATTTTTTTTTTTTCTGTACACAATTTCTCTTTATAAATTTAGGCCAAAATTTATTCTGCTACATTTCTTTGGTAGAAATAATCCAATCGGTGTATTATAGTTAGTCTGTGTGAAAGTGAATACCACAAACTATGGCGTGTGTGTATATTTCAGGTGGAGATTGACCCAGGACTTTTGTAAGCTGTAATGAGCAGGGCCCTCCGATTCCTCCTGTACTGAATTGTAATGTAACTTGTACTCTCTGCCCTCATGTTGTAAAGCACATATTGTGAAACTTCAGTGGCCAGTAAGGAGCCTTTGGCAATAGGGATGAACTCGGGTGTTCGGACACCTATCTGAGCTATCCTACCAGAAAGTTGTCAGAGCTGACAGCCAATGATAGGCGGCAGAGGCATTCCCTACCCTGCAGTGCCATTGAGCTTAATTTTTGCATGCACCTGCATCTACTGATCATTGACATGCAGTTTTCACTGAAGGTAACCTCTGCTTTATTTATGACCGCTTTTGTATTTGTTACTCCCATGTACAGTTTCTTTTAAGTATTGCCTGGGCTTGCGACTAGTTTCGTTCAAAGTAGACCTAAATGTTAAAATATTTTGTGCTTCATTAGATAAGGCAGGTGTTTCGGTGGTAGGGACTGTAAAGCAAAACTGAGTGCTAAACCCTGGACCACATGAGGGGTTTTAATCTCTTGCTACTGGAAAATTTGACTATTCGTTGACAATCGTATTAGCAGCTCATAGATGTCAATGTGCTGCAAATGAGGCGACTGCCAATAAATGGCTAAATCAGTCAACTGATATATGTATACCGCTGAACAATTGAACAAACAAACTTATGTTTTGCTCTCCACTAAGACGTGACTTGGCATTTTTTCAGCACATCAGATCTTCATACCGCGCACTTGGATCAGAAGAAAACAATCGCCTCTAATAGGAAGCTGTTGTAGGTGCCCTCTAGTGGATATTCTAGGAATATCTGGCTAAGTACAGCCCAGCTCCAGCGCAATAGCCCAGCCAAATCTGAAGGGACAATTTTGGCTGAATTTTCTCTTTAAGGCCAGCCATATACGTTCAGATTTCCCCAGTGGGGCTGAACAAGAGAAATAGGTAGATTACGCTAGGTCATGGGTGCTCAACCTGTGGCCCTCCAGCTGTTGTGGAACTACAAGTCCCATGAGATATTGCAAGCCACTACAAGCATGACTCATAAAGGCAAGATGGGACTTGTCATTCCGCAACAGGAGGGCCACAGGTTGAGCATCCATGCTCTAGAGCAGAGGTCTCCAATACTGCGGCCCTTTGCCTGCCTGTACCAGGCCCTTGGGGCACGTTTCCTTCCATTGACACAAGTCACTATTTCTTCCACTGATAAAGGGGCACTAATTGATGCTACTAACACATGGAGCACTAGTTCTCCCAATGAGGGGGCACCGTTTCTCCCACTGACGCCAATGATGAGGCCCCGTAAAATCTGGAGGACCATAAACTGGCTCTTTGTTTAGAAAGTTTGGAGACCCTTGCTCTAGAGAGGGGACCTCCAAAATATGGCCTTCCAGCTGTTGCGGAACTACATGTCCCACAAGGCATTGTAAAACTGACATTCACATACATGACTAGGCATGATGGGAATTGTTGTTCCTGAACTGGAAGACCATAGTTTGGAGACCCCTGCTCTAGATAGATACAACCTCTCACTTTCCCATTAATGGACAAGGTAAAGCCTGGTGTACACACCATGACCTTATCGGACAAAATTCTTCTTTTTTTTTTTATCGAAAATTAGGTTACGAAAATTCTCATACAGCAGAATAAAAATTTGGAAGCGATGTAACGTAATATTGTATTTGTGTTGTATATTCAGATGAAAACTGTACGTACGAGAATAATTTCCGTGCTTGTCCCTTCGGATAATTTTGCACGACCTGTCCTGATTGGCTCTTGAAAGCTGTGTATGAACGATCAGATTATCGTACGATTTTCTGATCGTGTGTACTAGGCTTAACATGGTCTCTTTAGGAGTAATGGGAAAAGTTGAGGATGTGATGCACACTCAGGAGCTGAGAAATTGTATGTTATTATCTTAAGTTGTGACTTTCATATGTTTTCAAAGTAAAGCATACATGGGTGCGCGAATATAAATCTTCCATATGTTGGCATGCTCTGTTCTAGTAATGTTTGTTTGATTTAAGGGTTGTGGCAACCTACAAGTTTTTATGGTTCAGTTTTCATTAAAAGGCCATCTCCTCCCAAACTTAATATTTCAGTTTTAGGTGGGCGACAATGGGGTTGAATCGCCCGTCGGCTTCTTATGTCTCGGAGACTCCAGCGGCGTGATTTTGTCACGTTATTTTGTCTCCGCCCCCTGCAGCGGTGTCACTTCTCCAGCAGCTGGATTCCCTAACTGGTCTAGAATATGGAGAATCCACCACGGGAGCAGGACCATCCTTTTTGGCTCTGTTTATTGGCCGCTGCAGTTGGGTGGAACTAAGACTTCTGGTGAGGACATCTCACCACTGGTGGCCCTCAAAGATATAAGAAGCCAGCATGTGATTCAGCTTGCCATCAGTCACACAGCGCTGAAATATCAGTTATGGATGGAGTTGGCCTTTAGCTTGTTTTTATAAAGGTCACTTTCTAATTAATTTTTTTTTTTTTTTTTTTTTTGGTCACAGGAGGCCCCCCTCCACCAGTCAGCCAATCAGCGCCAATAAATCACCCTGGAAGTCTTCCCTCCAGCACTAGTTACACGATGGCATCTGAGCCCACCCTCTCCCAGAATCCTCTCTCCATTATGATGTCTAGGATGTCAAAGTTTGCTATGCCCAGCTCCACGCCTCTTTACCACGATGCCATCAAGACGGTGGCAAGTTCGGACGACGATTCCCCTCCTGCCCGCTCACCCAACCTACCGTCTATGAATAACATGCCAGGTAAATCTGCCGCCGGCAAAACAGTCCATCCAAAACTGATATTTTGGTTGTGGGGCATTAGTGTGTTGAATCGACCACTGACAACTTATATCACTGAAGGACACCAGTGGTGAGGTCACTGTTCTTCGCTTTTTCTCCATCCACAAAGATTGTCAAAATATAGGAAAATTCAGTAAATCTCTGCAATACATGCACATTCCTTCATGTTGGCTTTCTTTTTAAAATCTTTTATAAATGCAAGTATAAAAAAATTTAATAAAATAATGATCAACTGCCAGAAATTCATTGAGCGAGTACAGGTGTGTAAGTGCTTCCACCATCTCACATCCCAGCTCTGCTCAGTGCTCAGATCTACAGACTGCCGAAGCCTCAGGTAGCATGAACCATAAGAGGAGAATTCGGCACTTGGAACAACCAACGTGTTTCGGCCATCAGGCCTTCGTCATGGGCGTATTGCCTGACGGCTGAAAAGTGTTGGTTTACACCTGTAATACATATTTTTGCAGTAAAGGATAACCATTGTCGGATGACGTTCCAAGTGCCGGCTTCTCTTGCATTCCCCCCATGCTGTTGCTCTTCCTGTTTGTGTTTTTTTTTTAACACGGTTGCTGCAATGGGGGGCCGGTCCTCATTTCTTGCCCCCCTCCCTTGGGTCACCTACCTACCCTCATCTCCTGGGGGGGAATCCCTGCTGTGATGTTTTCACAGCATAGGATCCAGATGTATTTTTTCCTGGTCTGCTTATTAACACTTATATGTACACATAACCCAACTGTGGATGTCTCCTGATGAAGTTGGTGTTGTCCCATGAAATGCATAGAGACTACAACTTCCGAAAACCAATAATGCTTTCATAATCATGTTGATATCTTTAATGTATATTGGTGAATTTGTGTTTTTATCATGACATAATCTGTGTTTTGAATTGTAATTGTCTTTTGTGTAAATTAAAATGCTTTTCTTTTTATATAAGTATTTATAACTATTTTATATAGTTTTAAGTATTTTTTTTTATATACTTGAGGTATTACTTTATTCAGCAGCACTCATAAAAGTCTAATGGGCAAATTGTATTTTGTTTTGTTCTTGAATTTTGGGGACTGAGTGTTGCTTTGGTCTGAGCATGGGTGGCCCCCTTTTCTTTTTATGCACTAATACAGTGATCAGTAAAACAAAATGCACTGTCACTGTACTAATAACACTGAATGGGAAGGGGTTAAACATCTAGGGCGAACAATGGCTTAAATGTGTGCCTAGCCAGTGTTTTTGTGTACTGAGAGAGGTGCTTTTACTAAGGAAAGTGATGGATTTTATTTGCAGGGAATGAAAATCCATCACTTCCCCCCCATCAGGACAGAGCTCTGCCTTGTTTACATAGACAGAGCTCCGTTCTGTGTGTTTTTCCTGACAGCAGAAAGGTGTCGTTGGCCATCCATTGGCTGGCACCCATTGTGACAAATCGGAGAAGAAGCCCTGGACCGGTAAACCGGCAATACGATGTCTCTCCGCGGGTCATCATGGGGGGGGGGGGTTGGCTTCAATGTAAATTTTACCCTACGGAATTTCTGTAAAGGTGAACTTGCACTTTAAAGACCAATGCCATATTGTGCTTTCATATTTCCTCTCGCCCAGAAATATGGATGAGAAGTCAGCAGCAGCCCTCACGTTTGTCGTCTTTAGACGATTAAACAGCCTTTCGTTACCCAACATCTGTGAGGTAATCTCTGGTAGTAATTGTTCCTACTGACTGAACTGTGACTGCCATTGGTTTAAAAATAAAAGCTAGCCGTTGGATTTGTGTCAGTCCAGTAAGTGAAGGGAATAAACAATTTACTGTGAGCATCAGTATATACATTACTTTAAATGTGAGGCCCTGAGGTTGTCTGACTCTATACGTGTTTTGTTTTATGGAGTGATATTATTGTTCTCTGAACAGATATTTCATCATCTCCTTTCTTTGCAGGGATGGGCATGAATTCCCAGAATCCTTCGAAGATGCCAGGACCTCACGGCGGTGTTTCCATGCCAACACTAAGTCCCATGGGCATGACGCAGCCTCTCTCGCACGGTGGCCAGATGCCTTCTCCGAACGCCATGCCACCCAATGTACCTCACGGAGGTCCAATGGGCGGGGGGATGATGCCACACAATGCTATGATGGGTCACGGCTCCCAAGATTCACCCATGGGGCCTCAGGGACGCATGGCTTTTGCCCAAGGCTTTCCTCCAGTCCAGTCGCCTCCACAAGGTCCTTTTTCACACAACGGCCCTAATGGAGGCCAAGGAAACTTTCCGCCCGGGATGGGCTTTCCAGGAGATGGACATTTAGGTCGTCCTGGCAACCTTCCACCAAATGCAGACCCAGCACTTTGTAAGTCGGGTTGCCCCGCAGGACCAGATTCCTTTGTTATGGGAAATAATATGTCTTCAGTTTTCACAGACCCAGACCTACAGGAAGTTATCAGACCAGGGGCCTCTGGTATTCCAGAGTTTGACCTATCAAGGATTATTCCATCCGAGAAACCCAGTCAAACACTGCAGTATTTCCCTCGTGGGGAAGTCCCGGGCAGAAAGCCGCAACAAGGACCTGGTTTTTCACACTTGCCTGGTATGATGGGAGAGCCGAACCCAAGGATGGGTCTTCCAATGGGTGGCATGGGAGGTCCTGGTCCAGTGGACATGCCTGGCCACAATTCTATGAGGCCTCCAGGTTTTATTCAGCAAGGCATGATTGGACCTCACCATCGCATGATGTCACCAGCACAATCAGGAATGCCTGGCCAACTAACTATGATGGGGAATCCGGGAGGGGTGGGGATGATGCCGGGAAAGGAGAGAATGCCCGGAGTACTATATAGTCACCCAGGACCTGTGGGATCTCCGAACATGTTGATGTCAATGCAGGGGATGATGGGACCTCAACAAAACCTCATGATTCCCCCTCAAATGCGCCCACGAGGAATGCCTACTGATGTTGGGATGGGTGGTTTCAGCCAAGGTCCTGGCAATCCGGGGAATATGATGTTTTAAGCTGCTACAGACTTGTTAAAAATTGTAGAAGTGAGATTGTCTCCTGAGAAAACTTTTAATATGTAAGGAGTCCCATTTTGGCCATGCAATAGGTGAAAAAAAAAAGGACCCAAATGTCGACTTGGAGGAAACTCAAGAATGTATGGAACTTATCTGAGCATTGCTTTCATTTATTCAAGGTGGTTTTTTTTTTTTTTTTTGGTTTCTATTTTTTTCATTTTAATTTTTATTTTTTTTTCCTTTTTTTTTTTTTTTTTTCTTTGGTTTTTTTTTTTCTTAAGATTTATTTTTAAAAAAATATTTTTGTGAACTTGGATATCCCATGATGGCACCTGCTTTTGGGGGATAAAAAACAAACAAAAAAAATGAAAAAAAAAATCCGTAGCTGTTTTTGAAAATTGCCATTTGTCATGAGTTGCACCATCCTGTATGTTTACGTCGTTTGGATTGGCTTCTTCAGGACAAACCCGATTTTATCTTTTTTTTTTTTTTTTTTCTTTTTGTGTGTACTGTACAATATTGTAAAAGGGATTTTTAGCAGAGACTGTAGTCTTTGTGTGTGTGAGAGGAGATTCATTCAGTGCTGTTTACTTTCGGTGGATGATCCACCTTCAGAATCTTGTTACTTTTTTTTTTTTTTTTTCTTTCCTCCTTTTAACTCCAGTGTATAGTAAACCAAACTAAGACCTCATACAGAAAGAGTATTATTAAAAAAAAGCACAAAATGAACTATAAAGTCCAGTTAGGGGGATCTCCTTTCTTTAAAAAAAATAAAATCTAAAAATTAAAAAAAAAAAAAAGAAATTTCATTCTATGGAGAGCAAATACAACCATTTTTTGTTCCCTTTAAGTTTCATTCTGTTTAATGTCCCCCCCCCCCCCCTTTTTTTTTTTTTTTTTTTAATCCTCTGCGTAATGTGTATTCCCCCCGGGAGGGAGGTAAGGTAGGAGAGGCTGACGTCGTATTTTTGCTATCGCTTTTCCCATGCTTTTGTCAAGAAGCCAGACTTCATGCTGTTACATACATGGACAGTCAAGACATTATGCAGTAAACTCCAGTCATCCTGTCTCTGAGCAATCCTGAGTGATTCATGATGTGGGAGTGGAAACCAGTTGTGGGATTTATATATATTATATATATTTTTTTCTCTCTTCTCTCTCTCTTTCTCTCCAATTTGTGACGGTTATTATTTTTTTTTGTTTGTTTTTTTTTCTTTTCTTTTTTTTTTTTTTTTCACTCTTCCTCTTGTCCCCTCTTACCCAGCGTTTAAACATTCTGTGTAATCTCCATTAAATTTGGTACAGAACCACTTGCCAGGGCTGTGGTGTCGGAAAAATAAAATATATTTCTTACAAATGGAGCTGTGTCTTTGTTCGCAGTAAAATGCAGTTAAGTCTCTGGCAGGTTTTTTTTCAGTTGAATTGCATAGTATTGTAATATCAGGTGCTGTAGATAGTTTGTCTTATTTTCCTCTGAGATTAATGTGTAATTAGATACAAAAATGCATTTACCCAAATTTGCGGCCGCACGGATGTGGGTCATCTATGAGGCTCCATATTTGCGTACCTGTCTTTGTGCTGGCAGCGTGCTGGAAATGCAGAGACTGAGCTTGCACCTTTCTTCTCTTCTGAATGGGGAGACAGAGGTGCGTTCCTTCTGGGGAGACAGTGGTGCGCTCCTTCTCTCCTGAATGGGGAAGACAGTGGTGCGCTCCTTCTCTCCTGAATGGGGAAGACAGCGGTGCGCTCCTTCTCTCCTGAATGGGGAAGACAGCGGTGCGCTCCTTCTCTCCTGAATGGGGAAGACAGCGGTGCGCTCCTTCTCTCCTGAATGGGGAAGACAGCGGTGCGCTCCTTCTCTCCTGAATGGGGAAGACAGCGGTGCGCTCCTTCTCTCCTGAATGGGGAAGACAGCGGTGCGCTCCTTCTCTCCTGAATGGGGAAGACAGCGGTGCGCTCCTTCTCTCCTGAATGGGGAAGACAGCGGTGCGCTCCTTCTCTCCTGAATGGGGAAGACAGCGGTGCGCTCCTTCTCTCCTGAATGGGGAAGACAGCGGTGCGCTCCTTCTCTCCTGAATGGGGAAGACAGCGGTGCGCTCCTTCTCTCCTGAATGGGGAAGACAGCGGTGCGCTCCTTCTCTCCTGAATGGGGAAGACAGCGGTGCGCTCCTTCTCTCCTGAATGGGGAAGACAGCGGTGCGCTCCTTCTCTCCTGAATGGGGAAGACAGCGGTGCGCTCCTTCTCTCCTGAATGGGGAAGACAGCGGTGCGCTCCTTCTCTCCTGAATGGGGAAGACAGCGGTGCGCTCCTTCTCTCCTGAATGGGGAAGACAGCGGTGCGCTCCTTCTCTCCTGAATGGGGAAGACAGCGGTGCGCTCCTTCTCTCCTGAATGGGGAAGACAGCGGTGCGCTCCTTCTCTCCTGAATGGGGAAGACAGCGGTGCGCTCCTTCTCTCCTGAATGGGGAAGACAGCGGTGCGCTCCTTCTCTCCTGAATGGGGAAGACAGCGGTGCGCTCCTTCTCTCCTGAATGGGGAAGACAGCGGTGCGCTCCTTCTCTCCTGAATGGGGAAGACAGCGGTGCGCTCCTTCTCTCCTGAATGGGGAAGACAGCGGTGCGCTCCTTCTCTCCTGAATGGGGAAGACAGCGGTGCGCTCCTTCTCTCCTGAATGGGGAAGACAGCGGTGCGCTCCTTCTCTCCTGAATGGGGAAGACAGCGGTGCGCTCCTTCTCTCCTGAATGGGGAAGACAGCGGTGCGCTCCTTCTCTCCTGAATGGGGAAGACAGCGGTGCGCTCCTTCTCTCCTGAATGGGGAAGACAGCGGTGCGCTCCTTCTCTCCTGAATGGGGAAGACAGCGGTGCGCTCCTTCTCTCCTGAATGGGGAAGACAGCGGTGCGCTCCTTCTCTCCTGAATGGGGAAGACAGCGGTGCGCTCCTTCTCTCCTGAATGGGGAAGACAGCGGTGCGCTCCTTCTCTCCTGAATGGGGAAGACAGCGGTGCGCTCCTTCTCTCCTGAATGGGGAAGACAGCGGTGCGCTCCTTCTCTCCTGAATGGGGAAGACAGCGGTGCGCTCCTTTCTTTCTTTCTTTCTTTCTTTCTTTCTTTCTTTCTTTCTTTCTTTCTTTCTTTCTTTCTTTCTTTCTTTTTTTCTTTCTTTCTTTCTTTCTTTTTCTTTCTTTCTTTTTCTCTTTCTTTTTCTTTCTCTTTCTTTCTTTTTCTTTCTCTTTCTTTCTTTCTTTCTTTCTTTTTCTTTCTCTTTCTTTCTTTTTCTTTCTTTCTTTCTTTCTTTCTTTCTTTTTCTTTCTTTCTTTCTTTCTTTCTTTCTTGTAAACAAACAATAGGGTGTCAAAAAAGAAAAAAAAAACACTAAATCAAGGTTTGATCTAGGTCAGAGTTGGTGTTAGTGTCAAGGTAAGAGTCAAAGGTTGGGGTTTAATATATTAGTGTCTCTGTGTTTAGTAGGATTAACCCTTTGGTGGGTTATGGTAATGGCAAGATTATATACAGCTAAATTTTAAATAAAAAAAAATGCTATTTTGGGCCTGTTTTAAAATAATAAAAATAAAGAGGTATCGTTGTTTACCACCAAAAAGTCCAATTTGTTCTGAAACACACAAGGCATAATCGAGGTAGATTTCGATTTAAATCAACTCGATTTAAATCATAATTTTTAAAGAACTGTCATCTCTGTCCCTCATCAGCTTCTCCTCTGACCCACTGTTGACTCACCACCAGTACCATTCACTTTATTGGAGACGGCTGGTAATGCCGTGACCCAACAAGGTGAGGGACATGGTGCCAACAGATGAGTGGATGCCCGCTAACAGGCGCTGCCATGATGGATCTGAAATGGTGCTCTTTAAATGTAAGGATTTTTGCTGGTAGTTTTGGTCTTTTAGTATTTGCCAAGAAAATTAAGGTTTCCTTTTTAGAATAATAAACTGTCAGGTTAGTAAATATTCCCAAACGGGGTCTCTCTTACAGCCTGCTGCCATTTTGCTCCTCAAGGGAGGAATAAAGCACTTCAAGCTA
The DNA here is from genome assembly GCF_037356315.1 of Lithobates pipiens. Classification (NCBI taxonomy): domain Eukaryota; kingdom Metazoa; phylum Chordata; class Amphibia; order Anura; family Ranidae; genus Lithobates; species Lithobates pipiens. Next base: position 43,362,662 of record NW_027507748.1, on the reverse strand, counting down.
TGTGCAGAAAGATCACACAGTTTTATGAGCTGCTTAGGTTTCACTTTCATTTTTACTGCTTGCCCTTCCTCCTCACACTGGTACAGATGCATTTCTCTTCAATCATACAGTTTGTAGTGTACATAGATTTTCAAAACAATGGGATAAAGAAATACTCCTGAACGATGTTTATCTCATGGTTACTGTGAAATTATGTGAATGCATCAATGCAGTGCTTGTTATCTCAGCTTGCAGTCATTGAGTTTACCAAAAATGTAAATATTGCAAAATATACAGCCTCATGCTACATTACTAAGCTCCATTTCATGCTGAATAAACTAAATTATTCATGTATCTTATATAATAACAAAACTATCTTTTGGATAGTGTTTTTTTTTTTTTTTAAACTCAAGCATTTTATTTAAATTTTGAAAAATCAGATTTAAATTAAAAAAAATCGATTTGGTTTAATGTAATCTTCGGGCCAATTATTATTTTTTTTTTAAATGCATGTGTCCATAAAGAGGGCTCTGGCACCAAAAGGGTTATGCTTTCTATACCAGGGTCCCCATTGGGAAGACTTACCCTTTCTATTCGGCCTAGCATCTTTTGTCCCCGGGGTGGAAAGTAAAGGGAAATCCCAACATTTTAGGTTGGCAGAATAGGAAAGGCAGGGGGCAATCTTTCAGTGGGGACATTTGTTTGGGTGTCGTAGGGAGCAGTTTTTCTCCTTTTGTAGAGATTTTTTTTTTTCTCTCACTGCTGATGGTTCATTGGGATCGGACCTAAGGGAAAATTTCCCCTATAGAACACAAATAGCAAAACTAATCCCAATCAAAGTTATTTTTTGGCTATAAATATGCTTTAAAATGGTGGAGAGCTCAGGTTGGGTGTCCAAAGGGCTGTGGGATGTTGATCAGTAATCCACAGGCTGACAGGAGGAGAGGCAGTGACCCGGCCACCTACCCGAGCTGTGGTTTTGGTATGAGGGAAGCTTCAAGGAAGTTGTCTTAAAACAGAACGGCTCCGTGCCGCTGGAGATTTTACAGCTCTGGCAACCCCTGCAGAATGGCCATCTATCACATTCAGCACACACATTAAAGCAGTGCGGTCTGTTTTAGTTGCCCATTAAATGTTATTCCTGTAAAACGGTTCTCCCCGTGGTGTGCCGGCGTTCCCTGACAGAGGGGGAGGTACTCTGTGCCGCATGGAGCCGCTTTTTTTTTTCAACCAAACCATCCGTCATCTGTCAGCAGACGGACAAGCAGATAAGATCACCAGAAACTGCATCAGTATGTGATTTACTCCCTGAACATTTCAAATCAGCTTTATTAATGGAGTGATTTAATTGTTCATCAAGTACATGAATGGCACCATATGGGTGATTAGGAACATCAGGCAAGTATGTGAAAGTATGCTCTAGTTCCCTTATGTGTTCCATGAAAGGGTTCTTGCAAGTTAGCTGGTACATTTTATATGAAATCTGTGTGTATAGTGGCTCGGTGAAACACTCTCTACAAAATATGTAGGAGAGGGAAATGCATAGATGGAAAGTCGGTGGTTCTGGCACTGAACTTCCAACTCGGGTCATGTTTTCTTCAGAAATTATTTTGATGCTAGTAGGCCACAAATTTAGGGGTTTAAATCGATTCATGTTTTGCACAGAGCAGCCCCGATTACCCTGACAGCACTCCTGGCTTTCCCCTCCCTCCCTTCCACTTGCCCCCAATAGTAAGCCTCTTGCTATGGGGGTACTCGAGCAGAATGCCTTTTAGAACCACTTTAAATGTGAACCTGGAGTAAGTTTGCTGAAGCACTGTGTATTGTAAAAAATCTAAGTTTTTCTTATATTACAATACATACAGTTTCTCACAAAAGTGAGTACACCCCTCACATTTTTGTAAATATTTTATTCTATTCATGTGACAACATGAATATTGTTTTTTTTTTTTTTTTTTGCAGAGACCCTAGAGAATAAAATGGTGGTCATTGCAATATTTTGTCACACTATATTTGCACAGTGATATTTAAAAAGCAATTTTTTGGGGGAAAAATGAATTCCAAGGAATTAAAAAAATAAAATTAAAAATGAAAGTAACATTAGCCCAATTTTTTATTTTATTTTTATAATGTGAAAGATGTTAAGTCGAGTAAATAGATACCTAACATGTCACGCTTAAAAATTCCGCACGCTCGTGGATTTGCCATCAAGCTATGGTACTTAAAAAAATCTCCATAGGTCTTTAAAACTGAAAATTGTTTCATACTTACCGTAATTTTCCTTTCCTGGTGCCTATCCATGGCAGCATACCAGTGATAGCTCCGCCCCGGAGTCCTCCCCTCAGGATAGTTACTAGCTTATAAAAAGGAAAAGGCTTCCAACACATCTGCTATCGCCTATGAGAAGTAGAGCCTCAAAGGAGCTGTTCAGCATTGATCAGAGCAGATCCTGCTGTGATTCGCTGTCCGGGTTTTCCTGGCTCACACTCCGGCTCCGTGACTCCAGTCCGGGTGTGGCTGTCAGGCTGAGCGCAGATCCTGAGTCAGTCCGGAGCGGTGGAGCTCATCCCGCACCTGTCACCTGGACACAGTGCTTCATATCGAGACCACTGAACAGACTATTATCTTGGAAACACCGCTAAGAGATGGAGTGCTGACCCAGCTGAGGAAGGTTAACCTGGATGTCATCCACTTATCATTTGTATAATGCTTCATTCCATATATTTTCTGGTAAGCGCATTCAACATATGGTGACGGGTATCTCACGCGCCTTGGAAAGTGTTGAATCACTGCGGTGCTGTTATTTAAGAACACTTACGTCCGTTATTTGGATTCACCTATGAACTTTTCTTAAATTGGACTTTTTTCACTTTTCGCCATGTTTGTTTTTTTTGGTTATTTACACATTATTTGAGATCTTTTTGCAGAATTGTATTAGTTTTTATTTTTATTTATATTATATGTAGTGGAGGGTTGGCGCGGCTTTGTATATACTTTATAAAAAGGAAACCCATATCTCCCCTAGCATTCTCCAATTATATCGAATACCAGGGAGGGTATGTATGCTGCCATGGATAGGCACCAGGAAAGGAAAATTACGGTAAGTATGAAACAATTTTCAGTTTTCCTGGTGCCTCCATGGCAGCATACCAGTGATGCAATGAATAGCTAAAACCAGGGTGGGTAATGCTTCAAAGGAAAACTTTATTTAAGGCAATGGCAGGGCTGACTCAATAGTCCTTCTACCAAATTCCACCAAAGTTAGTGCCCCTGGGTCAATTCTGTAGTGACGCATGAACATATTTGGAGACGTCCATGTGGCTGCCTTGCAGATAGTCTCTAAAGATACGCATGTCCTTGCCGCCCATGAGGACGAAACAGCTCTAGTCAAATGAGCTCTGACCGCCGGAAGATCCAACCCTCTTGCTCTATACACCTTTTGAATTAATTTGCAGATTCCAGAGGCGATAGTCCTAGATGTGGCTTCTTTCCCTTTATTCCTACCCCATGATGTTATGAATAGCTTATTCGAGGACCTAAAGGGACTCGTGACCTGTAAGTAGCATGTTAAAACTTTTGAAATGTCCAGTTCTTGTACCGCCCCAGAGTGTGGGTCTGTAAAGGTTGGTGTGGCACGGGAAGAAACTTTCGGGACAAAACCATGCACTGTCCGTAGTTCTACCCTGTCTGGAAAAAGGTTATGTGCTCTTTTTCTGCCCTCAACGCTTGCAACTCTGAAGCTCTTCTTCCTGAAGTAATAGCCACCAAGAAAACCGGTTTCAGGGTTAGGTTCCAAAGTGAAACAGAATCCAATGGGATGAACGGTTGAGACTTTCTAGAACCAGAGGTAGATCCCCGGCTGGAAAGGAACGTTTTAGCGGTGGGCAAATCTTCTTGACTGCCTTAAGGAACTGTACGATGAGTGCATCTTCTGCCCATCTTTTCTGGGTACTCGCTGAAATAGCTGCCACTTGGACTTTTAGGGAGCTTAGGCTGAGTCCCAAGTCCGAGCCTGATTGTAAGGATTCTAAGATTACTGAGGTGGACAGCACAGCTGGGTTCAACTGTCTGTCTTCCGCAAACTGTTTGAACTTATCCCATATCTTTGAGTAAATGTAATTAGTAGAGGGCATCCTTGCCTTTAATAGGGTTGAAATTACGCCTGCCGAACATCCTAGGGATTGGAATCTTTTCTGTTCAAGATCCAGGCATGCAAGTTCAGCTTGTGTGGGGCTGAATGAAAAAACTTTCCCTGTGAAAGCAGTTGCGGGAATACTGGGATCTTGACCGGAGGACGTACACTGAGGCTCATTGTCCAAGAGAACCATGGCCTCTTCGGCCAATAGGGAAGAACTGTCACAACCCTGACTGGCTCCCTCGATAATATAAGCAGAAATTTCGCAACCAATGGTCTGGGAGGAAATGCATATGCCATCTTGCAGTGCCACGGGCACGATAAGGCATCTATCGCCTCTGCTCCAGGGTGAGGTAGGCGGGACAGGACAAGAACCTTGGCAACTTTGCGTTTGTCGGGGAGGCGAATAGGTCTATTTCCGGAGGTTTATGGAACTTTGCAATCCACCTGAACACCGCCAGATGGAGGGACCATTCGTTGCTGTCTGGGAAAAAGCGAGATAGGAGATCCGCCTGTTGATTCAAACATCCCCGGGAGATAAATGGCTTTCAAATCCACCAGATTTCTCTCTGCCCACAACATAATAGGCTCTACCTCTCTCAACAGCATGAGGCTGTGAGTTCCCCCTTGATGTTGTATATATGCTACCACTGCTTTATTGTCCAGACTGACCAGCACCTGTTTCTGACGTACATGTTCCTCCAAATTTATCAGTGCCAAATATACCACTCGCAGCTCCAGGATATTGGATATTATTCCCTCCATGGGGATATCCCATCTCCCTTGTACCTCCAGGTGACCACGGTGTGCCCGCCACCCCTTCGCGCTCGCATCGGTGGTAAGGATGGTCCAAGAGGGCCCTGTAGGAGGCGAGGCCTCGAGGTTGTCTTCTTTTGTCCACCATAGCAGACCCCTCTTCATGGATGTCAATATCGCTATCCTTTGATACAGTGAGTTCCTCTTCCATTGTGTCAAAAAGCCCCATTGAAAAGTCCTCAGATGCCAATGGGACCAGGGCACCATCGGTATACAGGCTGACATGGTCCCTATCAGACTTAGGCAATTTGACACCGAAAGGTGAGATAGCGTTCTTACATGGCCCATTTTCTGAGCGATCGCTGTCAATTTCTGGGGGGGGGGGGAGGCGCACTGTGCCTGCCTTGGTGTCAAAGAGGGCACCTAGATAAACCATTGCTTATGTCGAGATCAGGACCCTCTTTCCTGTGTTTATTAGCCACCCGAACTCTTTCAGAGTGGACAGAAGAATTTGCCTATGCTCTACCAATTGGTCTGAACTGTATGCTAGCGATAGGTTGTCGTCGAGACAATGGAAAACTCGAAGTCCCTTCTCTCTGAGGAGAGCTAGAACTGCAATCAACACCTTTGAGAATATTCTTGGCGATGTGCACAGACCAAAAGGAAGGCACTGAAATTGAACGTGAGTTGATCTTACTGCCACCCTCAAAAACCTTTGGAAGGCAGGCAGCATGGGCACATGAAAATACGCATCTTGCAAATCCATCGAGATTATCCAGTCTGCTGGTTGAACTACCTGTATGTTGGTCTGTAATGATTCTATCTTGAAGGATTCCAACTGAATAAATTGATTTAACCTTTTCGGATCCACTATCGGCCTCCACTCTCCACCCCTTTTGGGGGTAAGAAAGAGAGGAGAGTAGAACCCTGTGAATCTTTCGGAGGGAGGGACAGGTATCACTGCTTGTTGTACCAGCAGGAGTTGAAGGTAACTTTGCAGAGCTTCTGCCTTTTGAGGTTAGGTTGGGTTTCTTGTTTGAATGAATGAGTCTTGTGGGGGCTGTTCTTGGAACGTCCATAAATGTCCGAACCTGATCGTAGATACCACCCACAGGTCCCTGCATCTGTGCAGCCAGGCTTCTGCGAACTCCTTCAAACTGGCACCTACTGGTGGCGATGATCTCTTGTCAAAAGGACTTCGCACCCTCCTGGGTGCTGGGGAGACTTCTTTGCTTATTTTGTTTTCAAGAAAGTAGCCTGCGTGCTTCTCCAAGTCCTTTTGGAGTCCCTACTTTGCCGGAAGTTGCTGGAATTTCTATTTCTAGACCACTGATATTTAGACGACACCACTCGACCACCTAACCCTTCAATCCTGGGGGAGCAACCCTGATTTTCCCCCAGTCACTCTCGAGATTGCCTTTTCCAGCCTCTTTCCAAAGAGGGCCTTCCCATCAAACGGGATTTTGCACCAATTTTGTTTGGCTTCCGCATCCGCTGCCCACGGCTTTAGCCACAATGCTCTTTTGGCCATGTCCGCATGGAACATTGCCCTGGCTGAATATCTCATGGTGTCTATTGCAACCTCTCCAATAAAATCTGCCGATTATTTTAAGCTCAGCCAAAGCTTTAATATCTTTGGGGACATCTTCTTGAATAGCCTCCTTGATATTCTCCGTCCACACTTTGACCACATTGGAGACTGAAGCCAGGGCCACCGATGCTCTGCAGGCTCCGCCAGCCAACTGGTATGCCTTCTTCTAGTCCGCATCTATTTGTCTATCCAATGGGTCCCTAAAGGAAGCCGAATCTTTCATAGGAAGGGTAATATTCTTTGCTAGCCGCACTACCACCACGTCAACTACCGGAGGAATGTCCAGGAAATCTGCATCCGAATCCGCCAGAGGATATAACTTCTGAAGTCTAATCAAGGAAAAACGTTTGTCCGCTTTTTCCCATTCACCCTCCACTAGATCTTTCAATTCCTCCAGGAAGGGGAAACTATTTTGTTTTTTGGAGGCTCTACTGCTTCTTCCCAACCAATGGCTTGTTTAACCGCCAATACAACTGGTTGCGCTAGCGAAAAAATGGAATCCACACGGCACCGATTCATCTATGGAGTCCTCCGAGTCACTTTTGTCTCCTGCTCGGGTAGGTGGGCTTGATGTAGCGCCTGCAGGGGCTGCAAAAGACGGGCCAGGAACGGATAACTCCCGCCAGAGGAACCCTGCGGAGAGGGGTTCACCTGCATTAGTTCAGTTAAGGAGTCTTTGACTTCTTTTAATAAGGTCTGTGACCTGCTCAACTTCGGTCCCCTGAATCGCATAAACATATCTGCCAAAATTGCTTGCAGGGTTATCTGGTAAAGGCGTCGCTCCACATGCCCTACACTCTTTGATCTCTCGTCTGGATGGGCTGCTTGACTGCTGCCTTTTGGAGGATGACCTTTAGACTGATGAGAGCTAGACGAATGGCTGTGTCTTGAGCTTGGACTGGAGCGTCCATTTTGGTGGCCAGAAGTCTGGTTAGACGTGTTCTGGTGTATAGGGCTGAAACGAGAGTAACAGCCCAAGGCACTCTTTTAGTCTAATTCCTTTCTTCTTCTTTTTTTTTATAAAGAATGTATGTGCCCTTTCCTAAGAAAGCGAGGGTCTTGGTCAAACGGCGGCTGGCTCATAATTGTGAAGGCAAGTAAGGGCGGAAAAGGCGACTGAAATAGAAGTTAAAAGAATTGACAGGAAAGAATAAAAAGGCTCCTAAAAAATTGTCATGATCTAATTCTACGATTTTTATATATATATATATATATATATATATATATATATATATATATATATATATATATATATATATATATATATATATAAAATTACTCCCCAAAGAAGCACGAAGGGGAAAGAAAAAGCACGGTACCTTTTAAAATAAAAATGTAATTCCTGGTCACTTTTATTGCTGTCACAAGGAATGTAAATATCCCTTGTGACGATAATGGGCAATGGCCCCAAGCCCCTCCTCTGCACTTCAAAGTATTCAAAATCTGCATATTTGAATACTGTGGAATCTGGCGCCATTGGCTGCCGAGTAAACCAGAAGTGACGTTGCTTCCGGGTTACTACATGGGAGACCCGATCAAAGCCGAATCTGGCTTTGTTCGGGACTGCAGTGAGCATGTGAACATGTGGGCTGGTGGCTCGGGTCTTCTAGTGGGACGGGAGACCCGCGTGGAGCAGCTACTTGTGATAACAGCCAAGTGCCTGCTTAGCCGTATTGGTTATAACCAGAAATCTGACCGTCTACTCTAAAAAAAAAAAAAAAAATATGGTACCGGCTGGTGCAAGTGCAGGCAACACCCCGGTATAACCACTTCAACAAAATGACATACAGGTATGTGATTTTGCGGGTTGCCGGTTAAAAATAGAAAACCTGTCATACCTGCTCTGTTCAGTGGTTTTGCATAGAGCAGCCCAGATCCTCCTCTTGAGGCCCTCCTGCCGAGTGCCCCCACAGCAAGCAGCTTGCTATGGGGACACCTAAGACTGTTCTATGTCTCTATGCAGATATGGAGCCGTGGCTTGGCCCTGGGCCCCACTCCCTCTCCTTATTGGTCCACTGCCTTTGAGTCAGCCAATGAGGGAGAGTGTCTCGTGCAACATTGCTGGATGGGGCTCAGGTAAGTATTGGGGGGGGGGGGGGGGGCTGCTGTACACAAGTTTTTTTTTTTTTTTTTTTTTTTTATCTGAATGCATTACGATAAAAAAAAAATGTGACTCTCCTGCCTGTTGTGTTGGCTGACATTTCTGCATAAGGTGCCCATGATGTCCAGATGCTGCTTGAGGAACATACAGCAATTACTTTCAGTGGTTGTAGCCCAGCCATATAGTGGGCCCTTAGAATTAACTTTAGGAACTGCAAGGTGATTGTGCACTGGAGCCTTATACCATTGTTGGTTTCTAATGAACTAGGTATAGCTGTGATGACTAGCTAACTGTTTGATATAGTGTGCTATCCTTGGTCTGGATATGTTGAAGTACTCCAACTAAAGTCGGTCAAAGCAGTACGACTATGGCAACAGCAAAGCTGTGACTTGCCTGCAGCTTGAAGAGCCTCCACAAGAATTCTTATACCAGAAGCTGGCTTCAGGTAAGGGCGAATGTCCACCTAGTAGCAAGACAGTTGAGCACCATTCGGAATACCCTTCCCATCCACACCAACATCTGAGCCCCCCCCGCCTTTTAAGGGAGCTTGCACCAAAAGCCTGCCCCAAAAATGTCAGTGTAGACAGAAAAGGGACCATGAACAGCACCCAGATGCTCCTGCAGCAAGTGCGCACTAATCCTGCTACAATGAACTCAAGCCCCTGGTAGAACACAGGGAAAACGAGGATAGAAGCCTAGGTGGCAGCCTTGCCGATGTGAGAAACCGTAGTCTGCAGCCAAAAACTCAGGACGCATGCAGCGATTTTGTACAGCGCATTTTGGCAGGACAGGATGGAACCTGTAAACTAGACCAGGGAGTTGGTTGTTGGTTTGCTGAATCGAATTGACATGATGGAGCTTGAAATCAGCATAAGTACAGGGTCCATCTTGAAAAACAAGAAGAAAAAAAAAGAAGCAAGGCTGAGAGATCATCTTTCCATCCTGACCACATCCAACTAAGAGATGTAAACTTCCTTTGGGTGAACTGGATGCAGACCAAAGAACTGAATAAGGATGTCCAGTTTGAGGAGACTACCCCAAGCAAGATGGTGTACTGGGTTCTAACAAGCTTGTCTTGCCAGACAAGGCCACCAGTCTTAAACAGTCAGCTCCCCAAGTGAAGGCTATGCGTAAACTATGCTAAATAGGCCATGCTAAAACTAAAATCCCTGCATCTACAGCCACCAACATTCTAACACTAACCTATCTATCCCTGTAAAATAAAATAAAAATAGTATACATACCTTTTCTGATGTCGATTCAACCCAATCTCCAGTGGCGGAAGCTCTGCTGAGGACACATCCAAAAGTGGCAATGAAATGAAAGAAAGGAGTGACATCACCCATAGAGTTACTATTGGGCTTCTGTTAGACGTGTCATCTGCACCCACCTCCACAGGCTAGGTTAGTGTTAGAATGTTTATGACTATAGATGCAAGGATTTGAGTTTTAGCATGGACTTCCACTTTAAGAAAGTCCTGAAGCTTACACCAAGATAAGCATACATCACATGTCCAGTAATTTAACATGAAGAAGTGGACCTCCCTGCTTAGCATCAAGGGATTCCTAGACTCCACAATGCCCTGTCTCCTATAATTTGAGCTTCAATTATCAAGCTGTCAAAGGCAGCTTGAAGCTGGATGGCAAAACACATTGTTTTGGAACAGATAATCCTGATCCAGTAGATCCCTTCGAGCAACTGTTCGGCGAATCATATCAGCCTGGAACAATGAGGAACACTGGTGTGCTTTCCCTTCCAAAAATGTGAGACAAACGAGGGAAGGAAGCGTCACCAGAGCATCCAAAAAGAGGACCACTGCAACTGAGCCAAGACTGCCTAGCCTTTAGTTTGACCTCTGAGGGCCAGGCAGGCAAACTCCTGAAGTTGCTTGCCTGGGACACACCTCCAGCATTAGCTCCAGGGGTAGAAATCGCTCTCACCGGTTTAGGCGCTACTGTCAGATGCAGTCTGCCTGCCGCTATGTATACCTGGAATGCTCATGCCTGATGTTTTGCCAAGGATACCAATCTATCTTTTGCTATGGCAGAACTCTGGATGCACATAAAAATGTATGTATGCCACATTCATGGTACTGTCTGCTTGGATCCAGATTGTACAGGTGTGCTCATAAGTTTACATGCCTTGGCAGAATTTGATTTCTTGGCCATTTTTCAGAGAATAACACACAAACTTTTATTTCACTCATGGTTAGTGTTTGGCGGAAGCCATTTATTATCAATCAACTGTGTTTACTCTTTTTAAATCCTAATGGCAACAGAAACTACCCAAATGACCCTGATCAAAAGTTTACATACCCCAGTTCTTAGTACTGTTTATTGCCCCCTTTAACATCAATGACAGCTTGAAGTCTTTTGTGGATGAGGCTCTTTATCTTTTCAGATGGTAAAGCTGCCTATTCCTCTTGGTACCAGTTCCTGTAAATTCTTGGGCTGTCTTGCATGAACTGTAGATATGAGATTGCCCCAGAGTGGCTCAATGATATTGAAGTCAAGAGACTGAGATGGCCACTCCAGAACCTTCACTTTATTCTGCTGTAGCCAATGGCAGGTCCACTTGGCCTTGTATTTTGGATCATTGTCCTGTTGGAATGTCCAAGTATATCCCATGCACAGCTTCCTAGCTGCATGCAAATGTTCCTCCGGTATTTTTGGATAACCCATTGCATTCATCTTGCCATCAATTTTGACCAAATTTCCTGTGCCTTTTGTAGCTCACACATCCCCAAAACATCAGTGATCCACCTCTGTTTCACAGTAGGAATGGTGTACCTTTCAACATAGGCCTTGTTGACTCTTCTCCAAATGTATTATGTATGTTTATGGTTGTGGCCAAAAAGCAAATTTTTTGTCTCATCACTTCAAATTACTTTGTGCCAGAAATTTTAGTTGGTCTACCTGACCACGGTTTGGTTTCAACAGAACCCCTCATTTTCCACTTCTTGATTCGAGTTTGAACACTGCTGATTGGCATTCTCAATTCCTTGGATATCTTTTTATATCCCTTTCCTGTTTTATACAGTTCAACTACCATTTACCGCAGATCCTTTGACAATTCTTTTGCTTTCCCCATGACTCAGAATCCAGAAATGTCAGTGTAGCACTGGATGAAAGATGCAAGGGTCTGTCAGGAATCCAGAAACTCATTGACCTTTTTATACGCACACACTTTGCGGATATGAACACGGGCGGTCAGAAGCGTCCCTGCAACCACAAGCCTGCAAACAAAAGTGCTACCGCATAAAGGTTTGCCCCCACCCACTTAACGGGTGGGGGGTCATCTTTGGGAGTTTGCAGCCCGGTGGACCTCCCCGGTTATCCGACCAATGGGTCTGCGATCTGATTTCCACTGGCTACAAGATGGAGTTTCTCTCTTGGACCGCCAAACAGATTCTTCCCCTCCAGCATACCTGTGTCCCCGGTTCGCCGGGAGGCCCTGTTAGGGGCGGTAAGGGACTTGCTGAATCGGGGTGATTGTACCGGTTCCGGAATTGGAACGCTTCCAGGGGTTCTACTCAAATCTGTTTGGATGTACCTTTTCCTTCTTGGGAACCACAATCTTGGACTTAAAAGCCCTCAATCACTTTGTAAAGGTGCAGAGGTTCAGAATGGAATCAGTTCGCTCATTTGTAGCTGCACTACATCAAGGGGACTTCCTGGTGTCCCTGGACAACCAGGATGCTTACCTGCACATACCCATTTGCCTTAGGCATCAAAAATGTCTGCCAGTTTGTGGCTCTTCCTTTTGGCCTGGCGTCAGCCCCCCGAGTCTTTATCAAAGTACTGGCTCCAGTATTGGCATTGCTGAGGCAGCGCGAGATCACCATCGTGGGTTACCTAGATGATCTCCTCCTGAGAGCATCTTGCGCCTCAGAATTAGAGGAGGATGTGGCGATCACCATGCAGACCCTGCAAGAATTTCGGTGGCTGTTGAACCTAAAGAAGTCGGTGGTTGTACCAACTCAGCGTCTGGAGTACCTGGGGTTGCTGTTGGACTCCAGGGAAGCAAAGGTTTTTCTCCCCTCAGACAAATTGCAGACTCTCAGGTCTGCGGTCAATCTACTGATGAACCGCAAGTGGTCGTTGCTCTGCTTTTGCATGTGAGTGCTGGGCCTCATGGTGGCCTCCTTCGAGGCAGTACTTTATGCCCAGTTCCACACCAGAGTCCTGCAGAAGGAGATATTAACAAAATGGGACAAATCTCCATTGTCCCTGGATCGGCAGATTCAGGTGAGCCAACCAGTCAGGGACTCCCTGATCTGGTGGTTGAGGTCCCCGGTGATTCAGTCCGGGAAATCGTTCCTTCCTCTGAACTGGACAGTGATCACTACGGACGCCAGTCTATCCGGCTGGGGTGGAGTGATGGGGATTCAGTTGGCTCAGGGCCTCTGGTCAACGGAAGAATCCAAGTTGCCAATCAATCTGCTCGAATTGAGAGCGATCAGGCTGTGCCTCCACACGTGGTCGACGTTTCTTCAAGGATGTCCGACCAGGATACAGTCGGACAACGCCACGGCTGTGGCATACATAAATCACCAAGGGGGAACAAGAAGCTCAACCGCTGCTCGGGAGGTCGCTCACATACTTCGGTGAGCAGAGCGACACGTTGCGGCCCTGTCAGCCATTTACATCCCGGGAGGGGAAAACTGGCAGGCGGACTATCTGAGTCGTCAGATGCTGGACCCAGGCGAATGGGCGTTGCATCTGTAGATATTCCAGCTGCTGTGGCTGAAATGGGGCACGCCAGATGTAGATCTCTTGGCCTCCCGTCTCAATCGGAAGGTGCCGAGATTCGTGTCCAGGACAAGAGATCCGTGTGCAGACGCGTCAGGCGCTTGGTGGCTCCGTGGGATCAGTACCAGCTGATCTACGCCTTTCCTCCACTGAAGCTGTTGCCACGTCTGCTTCGCAGAGTGGAAGCCGAGGGGATTCCAGTAATCCTGATTGCCCCAGATTGGCCTCAGCGGCCCTGGTACGCAGACCTGGTGCGTCTGGTGGCAGACGCTCCCTGGTGACTGCCACTGAGGGAGGACCTCCTATCTCAAGGTCCAATCTTTCACCCTGCTTTACCATCGCTGGCTTTAACGGCATGGCTATTTTGAGAGCCAGGTGCTGAGGAACCGGGGTCTGTTGGACTCGGTGATTCCAACTATGCTGAGAGCGTGGAAATCTTCACGGAAGATATACCATCGTACCTGGAAGACCTACATCTCCATGTGTGAGGAGAAAGGATGGCATCCGCGCTCCTTTTCTATATCCAGGATCCTTCTGTTTCTTCAGCAAGGTGTAGACAAGAAGTTGGCGTTGAGCACCATTAAAGGGCAAATTTCAGCTCTGGCTGTCTTTTTTTTTTTTTTTTTTTTTTTTTTTTCAGCGACCCCTGGCATCTCACTCATTAGTGAGTACCTTTGTTCAGGGGGTACGACATGTAGTTCCTCCGGTGCGTCCTCTGTTGGGATTTGAACCTGGGGTTGTCGGCGCTTCAGAAGCCTCCGTTTGAGAATATCAGGGAGATTCCCCTGTTGACCCTTTCACAGAAGGTGGTTTTTCTAGTGGCCATCACATTGGCCAGGAGGGTTTCGGAATTGGCGGCCTTGTCCTGGAAGTCGCCTTATCTGGTCATCCACAGGGATAAGGTGGTGTTGCGTCTGCAACCGTCCTTTCTACCAAAGGTGGTTTCGGCTTTTCATATCAATGAGGACATTGTATTACCATCGTTGTGTCCTAAGCCAAAGCACCCCAAAGTGGTGGCCCTTCACGCTCTCGATGTGGTTAGGGCTCTGAAGGTGTACTTGTCTGCCACAGCTCCCTTTCGGAAGTCGGACTCACTGTTTGTTTCGGTGGCTGGTCCTAAGAAAGGCATGGCGGTCTCGTCGGCCACCATTTCCAGGTGGATCAGACAGATTGTAGTCCAAGCCTATGCCTTGAAGGGGCAGGTGCCCCCCTTTCCAGTCACGGCCCACTCTACAAGAGCAATCGGAATGTTTTGGGCCTTCCGACACCAAGCGTCTATCGCTCAGGTGTGTAAGGCGGCGACCTGGTCAATTTTCCGTTTTCCTGACGCATCATGGCAGCACACACATTGGGAAATAACTCGCTACATGGGTGGGTGCTTTCAGAAGGTTTTATTTACTTAAGTGCAAGTTATGGAAGAATTAGTTTGAATGATTGATCTCCTGAACTCAACCGTAGTTAATTGAGCTGGGTCTATTCTGTAGTGTGACATGAATGTTGTTTTTGAGGCCCAGGTTGCTGCCTTGCAAATGGTTTCTGGGGACACTCTACAGTACGCTGCCCAGGAGGTCGCCACTGCCCTCGTCGAGTGGGCCCTCAATCCTTCCGGTATTGGGAGAAGCTGAATTAGGTATGCCTTTTTGATGGTTTCAATTAGCCAAGAAGCTATTGTTCTTGAGGAGGCTGCCTGGCCTCTCTTTGCGCCATGTGGGATAACTAGAAGGTTTTCCGTCTTTCTGAACGTTCTGGTAGCTTCCAAGTAGGTTGAGATGACAGATTTAATGTCCAAAGGATGAGGATTCCCCTCACTATAGAGAAAAACTGGAAGATTAATTTCTGCGTTTAAGTGGAGGATAGGCGCTACCTTGGGTATAAATTGATCCGAGGGTCTGAGGACGACTATCCAGGTAAAAAAAACGGATGCGGTTCTTTGATTAACAGGGCTCGTAGTTCCGAAATTCTTTTGGCCAATGTTATTGCAAACAAAAATGATAACGTGAGCTTTAAGACCCATAAGGATGCTGATTCTAGAGGAAAGAAGGGTTCTTTTGACAGAACTTCCAAAACAATTAATAGGTCCCAGATCAGGAAAATTTGCTTCCTGGGAGGCCTTATTTTCAGGCATGCTCTCTGGAATTGGATGATGAGAGGATTCCAGGACCCATTTAACTCCTGTCATTGCGGATAGGGCAGAGATTTGGACTTTTAGGGTGCTTGATCCTAGTCCCTTCTCCAGACCTAGTTGCGGGAACTCTAGAACTTGAGAGACTGAAGGGAAGAGTGGATCCCAGGACTGTTGTTGTGCGAAAGCGGAAAATCTCTCCCAGATTCTGTTATATGTGTTGTTTGTTGACTTTTTCCTGGCTTGCTGCTGTGTAGATACTACTCTGAGCGAACACCCCTGATCTAAAAACCTTTCCCTTTCAATCTCCAGGCCGTTAGATGTAATCGTTCTGGTGATGGGTGTAGGAACCGTCCTTGCGAGAGCAAATACAGAGACAGTGGGAGGGGAAGCAGCTCCTCTGTGTTTAGCTGCAAGACAGTCGCGAACCATGGCCTCCTCGGCCAAAACGGCAGAACTGCTATGACTGTGGATGTCGAGCTCCTCAACCTGGCCAGAAATCTGGCTATTAGGGAAACCGGAGGAAATATATACCCTAGGTGAAATTTCCAAGGGTGGTGAAGACAGTCGATTCCTGCCACTGTTGGGTAGGCGGTTCTCGCTTGGAAGCGGGGACGTTTGTTGTTCCCTTTAGCGTTGCCGCTAAGTCTATGTCTGGTGTCCCCCACCTGCGTGTGAGAAGGGCAAAGGCCTGGTGACTGAGGGACCACTCGTTGTTTGATATAAATACTCGGCTCAAGTCGTCCACGAGTTGGTTGTGTATTGTTGGGACGTATATTGCCTTCAAATCCACCAGGTGGACCTGCGCCCATTTGAGTATAGGCCAAACTTCTTCCATGAGCGTGTTGCTCCGGGTACCTCCCAGTCTGTGAATGTAGTTTACAGCTACCATATTGTCCATTCGCAAGAGGACGCTCTTCCCCGAGAGGAGTGGGCTGAAGGTTAGGAGGGCTTGCCAGGCGGCCCTGAGCTCCAGGATGTTTGAGACTACACCCTGTGGGTGAAAGGACCAGCGCCCCGCGCCCCCTGATGTTGATAATGAGCTCCCCACCCCTGGAGGCTGGTGTTCGTCGATATTATTTCTGGTAGTGGGGGTACAATGGGGCGGCAGCGTGTCAGATTTCTTGTTTGAGTCCACCACTGTGCAGATTTTTTTTACTTACTGACTGGTTGATCAATATTCGCTAAATCATTGATGACCCGTTCCATTGTCTTAGGAACAAATTTTGGAAGACTCTTGAATTCCATTGGAATCACTGGATCATTAGAAAGGTGGAGGACATTGAACCCAGGATGCTTAGGCACGTTCTGGAAGACAGGTGATCTGTCGTCACGACCTTTTTCATTTTGTGGACAAGTGGTTGTATCTTCTCTTGGGGAAGGCCGAATTCAGCGCATAAAAAATATCATTTTCTGTGCTGGGACCAGGCTGTTCTTTTTCCAGTTTATTATCCCCCCGAACTGTTGGAGTGTACAGACTAGTACTGTTCGATGTTGAAGCAGTGTTTTTTGGCTGTCGGCTAGGAGGAGAATATCGTTGAGATAGTGTAGGACTCTCAGTCCTTTCTCCCTCAGATGCGCTATTACCGGAAGTAAGACCTTTGTAAAGGTCCTGGGGGCCGTTGAAATCCCAAACGGGAGGCTCTGAAACTGAAAATGTTGGTGACCTATTGCGAAGTGTAGGTATTTCTGAAAGGTTTGGTGCACGGGAATGTGCAAACAAGCGTCGGACAAATCAACCGGGACCATCCAATCTTTTGCTCCTACTGCTAGTAATATGGATTGAAGGCTTTCCATCTTGAAAGATTCGACTAGAATCGTTTGGTTGAGATTTTTTTAATCTAGCACCGGCCTTAGGTCTCCTGTCTTCTTTGTAACTAGAAAAAGAGGGGAGTAAAAATCTATGCCTCTCTGTTCCCGTGGGACCTCTACAATTTCCCGTTTCTGTAGTAATTCCATGATATATTTGACTAGATGTTTCAGTTTTGGGCACAAGGATGGTAGTCTGGTAAATCTGTAGTGATCCTTGGGGGGGGATTCTGCGTTTGAACTTCCATCTGTGACCCTCTTGAATGATAGATATCGTCCAGGGGTCTTTTATATGGTCTGTCCATACATGAGCATATAGCCTCAGCCTCGCTCCTACTATTGCGGGCTGGGCGTGCGTGGCATCAAAAAGACTTCTGTTGATCTCCTGGATTGGTTGCCTTGGACTTCTGTACTCTCACGAAGGACGGTTGTGTGTTTCGCCAATTCCGTTTGAACTTTCCTGGTCTATAAGATCTTGCATCTTGATACCTTTCGGGCAGATGACATCTGAAGGAGGGATTCTTTTGTTGTTTGGGTCTTCTGTCCGACGGGATGAGACCCGATTTTTCCTCCCGTGACCTTCAATATTGCAGAATCTAACTTGGGACCGAATAGGTTGGTACCGTCATAGGGGATTCTACACCAACTGGATTTAGCGGTTGCATCAGCGACCCAGGGCTTTAGCCACAGCGCTCTCCTAGAAGTTACAGAGGCCAACATTGCTCTTGCTGAAGATCTTATTATATCCACTGCAGCTTCTGCCACAAAGTCTCCCACTAGGCTGAGTTCCTGCAGGGTGGATATGATTTTTTTCTTGATCTGCTGCTTCCAGCAGCAACTTTTCAATATTGGAAGTCCAGCAGGTGATAGCTCAACCGACCACTGCCAGAGTGACCGCTGGCCTGCAGTCCCCCCCTGCTGCTGAGTAGGCCTTTTTAAGATCAAGATCTATTTTGCGGTCCCTTATGTCACTAAAGGTCACGGCATCTTCGATTAGCAGGGTCGCATGTCACGCCAGTCGCATTCATGAGGAATCCACCACAGGAGCCAAGATAAGGGGGTTCACCATTGGTTCTTTTAGTGGATAGAGCTTGGTTAGCCTATTGTTTAACCCAGATTTTTTGTCCAGTTTTTGCTCTCGTCCTTTATTAGTTCTTCGAGTTCCTCAATAAATGGCAAGGTTTTCAAGTTAGGAAAATGCTTCCTTGGCTTACGTGGGGCATCCTTCTCCTCCTCCTCCCAACGATCACCTCTTTCACTGACTTTTCAAAGGGATCTATCAGTGCAAAATAGAATGAGGTAGGCATCAAAACGTTGTCCTCTTCAGGGGTCTTGAGGAGCGTATGAAGTTGAGGCCGAATTAGATGATCTAATGGGTTCATATGCTGCCACCTGCATGATCTATTCTTTTACCGATTCCCTTATTATATTGGACACCTCCCTTGCATCTGATTCTTTGTCGCGGGTCGCCTCGTCCAAGCAGATTTGGCACCCTAGCTTACTTGGAAGAGCTTGTGCCCCGCAGACCCAGCAGGTATTAGCCGCAGGACGGGTATGATGTTCCTCTTGATGCTAGTGAGAAGAAGACAAAACTGCAATGATGGGGGGATCTTGACTGGCTTCTCTGGGAATGGGAGTGTCTTGAGGGGGAACGCTCTTTTAGTTTAGAATGCAATGACCTGCCCGGACTACCAGGATGAGATGGTATTAGTGGCAGTGCTCTCTTTTCTCCTCTTCACTACTTACTAATCACATACGCCCCCTTACCTTGTAGTTCGCGGATGGTCTGCTGGAGCAGCGGCCTCCATAGGAGTGCATAGAGTGTACCTATAGGAAGAGGTCCCATTAGAAGCAAATACAGAGAATGAGCAGCAGGTGCTGGGATAGCAATAGATAAAGACTCGGCTTACCAATAATCAAGGCAGACTGAGCGCAAGGCAGCAGGCTGTGTGAAGGAACCAGGATGGAGGGTGGTGTTTTCCAAAATCAGCAGGCTGTAGAGAGGAAAATACAGATTTTAAACAGATTGCTGTTGCGGTGGAGATGATGTCACCACTGCGCATGCACCGTAGTGTTCCGCAATGCCCGGCGCCATCTTGGAAGCTGGCAAAC
Organism: Lithobates pipiens; assembly: GCF_037356315.1. Taxonomy (NCBI): domain Eukaryota; kingdom Metazoa; phylum Chordata; class Amphibia; order Anura; family Ranidae; genus Lithobates; species Lithobates pipiens. Next base: position 43,343,306 of record NW_027507748.1, on the reverse strand, counting down.
ATAAAAAAATAAAATGCGTGTGTCAATTGCGGGTGTGCCGAGAGTCCTGATGCGGCCGCCATGATGGATGGAGAAGGCAGTCTGGCCGAGGAACTAAAATGGAGGAGGAGGAGGACGACCGCTGCACACAACTTAAACCTCTTTAAGGTTTGTGAAATATGTATGAATTTCACCTACCCCTGAGACCATCAGAGTGGGGTTCCCTGCATTTAGCTCATTTAGAGACTGTACAGTCAGGGCTTCCAACTAGGAGAGTCTGAACCTAGCTGGGGCGAAGTGGTAAGGGGTTCCAATTTTCTAACCGATCCGAACCGAATAATAGTCCACACAGGTGAGGAAAAAATGATTCAGTCAGAAAGATTTAAAACATGTTCTATTTCTAAGTCCATCAGAATTTTTGAAGAAAAAAAGATGAAGCCCATACACGATCGGAATATCCGATTAAATGATTCCGTCAGACCTCTTCTGCTGGAGAGTCCGGTTGTGTGTACGCGGCATGACAGTTCAGGAAATTTGGTCAACCAAGAAAGCAAAGCTCACCATCAACATCTTGGAGCTTAGAGAAATAACATTGAGTCTGCATTACTGCACTCAATTGATGCAATCGGACAACGCTATGACAGTGGCCTATATCATCCTTGGGGGGGGGGGGACACAGGGTCAGGCAGCCTTGAAGGGAGTGAGTTGGATCATCTGCTGGATTGAGAAGCACTGCCCAACAATCTCCGCTGTTCGCATCCCGGATGTGTACAATTAGAAGGCTGCTTTCCTCTATCACCACCTGGACAACAGGAAATGGCCTCTCTAGCTTGACATTTTTAATCTCCAATGTCAGAAATAAGGGACCTCAGATATGGACATCTTGACCTCTAGGTAAAAAAAGAAATTGTCTCTATTTGGGGGATAGGATCACGGATCCTCTAGGACTGGTATCCGATGCTCTGTTAATTCCGTGGACTCTGTTCAGGTTAACATATATTTTTTGGCAGGTTCACCAGATATTGTGTACTTGTAGAAAATGTTATTGACAAGAAAAAAGAAAACAAATGCAGCTATCACATCTAAGGACTGGTAAGCTGCAATATATTAAATGTAGTTTTTCTTTGGTTTAGATACACTTTCATCTCTAGAGCTTTTAGTGACATTTCTGAGACGTGGTTGAGATACAAATGATCATGGACATTAACCACCCACCGACTGCTCAGAGTAAATATACTGCAAGCGGACGGCAGGTGCAGGCACAATCACGTACATGTTCGTGACTGCCTTCCTTCTTGTTTGGGATGTGCATGCGCCCCTGACAATCTGTGCTGTGATTGGACACAGCATGAGTTTGGTAGCAGATTTCAGCAACTTATTTTGGCTAAAACGCAGAATGGCTGTACCTTCTCCCTAAAAAGCAGGGAGAAAAATAACCAGCTTAGAAAGTAAAAGCAGCATACAATACACAAATTGCACATGGTTAGGCACACAGGTAACCCCTTGATTGCCGCTAGACAGGGCCGATCCTAGGGTCACAGACACCTGGGTGCAGAAATATTTCCGGTCCCCCCACTTGGGTGCGGTCATCTTACTAACTCCCCCTTTACAAATGTTTCTATGGCAACGACCCAAACACAGATGCTTCCCTAATAAGTCTTTGTTACCCTGGGATCCTCCCAAGATCTCTTAACAATAAACAAAATACAGGAAGAGAGTACACCAAGGGGACCTGGAGGGGGGTCTCTCTGATGGATGCAGAGAGGGCTTCTGTTAGAGAGTTCTGTTCTGTTAGAGCCCCCAGACATACTACAAGAGATGGTCAGAGACCACAGACATGATAAAAAGAGATGGTCAGAGACTGCAGAAATGATACGCGAGACCTTTGCATCAAATGCAGCCTCATCAGTGCCCATCAAATGCAGCCTACCCGTGCCCACCAAATGCAGCTTATCAGTGCCCATCAAATGCAGCCTACCAGTACCCAGCAAATGCAGCCTACCAGTGCCCACCAATTGCAAATTCATCAGTATCCATCAAATGCAGCTTATCAGTGCCTATCAAATGCAGCCTACCTGTGCCCATCAAATGCAGCTTATCAGTGCCCACCAATTGCAGCCTACCAGTGCCCATCAAATGCAGCCTACCCGTGCCCACCAAAAGCAGCCTCATCAGTGCCTATCAAATGCAGCCTACCAGTGTCCATCAAATGCAGCCTACCAGTGTCCATCAAATGCAGCCTACCAGTGCCCATAAATGCAGCCTCACCAGTGCCCATCAAATGAAGCCTGATTAGTGCCCATCAATGTAGCCTAACCAGTGCCCATAATTACAGCCTCACCAGTACCCATCGATTTCCCACTCGCCAGTGCTCATCAATACAGCCTCACCAGTGCCAATCATTGCAGCTTCGTCAGTGTATGGGGATTAGGGATAGAGGAGAACCACCGGATCACACAGAGTGAGAATCTGCTACTGTGACACAGCATGGATTTTAATTAATTACCTGGCAGCCGCTGTCATGCAAAATCCCACCTCCTAGACCTGCTCCTTTGATAGACGTCACACGTCCCGGCATTGGACCAGTGTGATGTCTATCAAAGGAGATGGTCCAAGAGGCGGGACTTTGACAGCGGCCGCCAGGTGTCACAGCGGCGCTCATCTGCCACTCACCTTCCCTCCAAGGCAGCGCTGAAAAAGATGCTCGCCACGGGCCTGAAGCTGCACGTTTTTTTTGTCCCTGGACCCTGGAATGGCCCTGATGGTTCTGGCAGGTGACGCTGGGGGGTTCTCTTTAGGGGCCGGGCCCTCAGGCCACTGCCAAAGTGCCTGACTGGTCGGTCCGCCTCTGGGCACATAGGCAAGAAAAGAAGGATCCCAATCAGCTTTGATTATACCACTGCAGAGCTTTTGTGCTGCATTTTTATGCCTAGCAAATGCACAAACATGGCCGGAATCACATGAATGTGGTGCGTTGTTTTCCCTGTCACATTTTCTATGCACGTTTTTAGGTGCGCTGCCATTAGATTAGTATGCATGTTTTAATGAAATCCCATCAAAGAGGTGGTATGCAGGAGTTTGATGCACTTTCATGAAAACATTTATTCCAATAGAGTTTAATGGTAGCGTGCCTGAAAACACATGTAATTGTTTACATAAAACGCACAGCAAATGCACTGAACACGCAGGTGAATGCACAGGGAGCACAGAGACTGCAATGTAAATGAGCTCTCTCTAGAAATGCTGGCTATCACCATGACCTCACTCCTTTTACTCTGCCAAGGCATGCTGGGAGTTGTAGTGCTACCACACCTGAGACTTGTTGTTCCACTGATTCCAGCCAGGGCATGCTAAGACATGTAGCCCCCTCCCCCATCACCTCTCCAGGCAGCCCTTCAGGTCCCAGATCTGGAGTTTGTAGAACTCCTTGTTCTCCTCGGTGATGGGCTACCCTCTGGTTCTCTCCTCCACCGCCTTCTCCTTCTTCCCGTTCACACTCTTTTCCCCCTTCTTGGGCGCCATGGTACCTTCACCCACCACTCCGCCGTCTACAGCATCCCGCTGCTAGGCAACCACGGGAGAGGAACTGCGGCCGGACAGCGACGCTGGGACGGTAGATTGGGCAGGCTTCAGTAGGGGCTTAGGGCGGGGTTTTCTGAGCAGGGTACGATGCTGGAGCTGGTTCCTATGATGGACACCAATGTGTGCTAGGTCCTGTGCTCGTTCCCAGGCCCTAAAAAGTTTGTCGCCGACTTGTGAGTTCCAGCAGGCGGCGGTCAGTCTGCCCCTGGGCGGGTGTGCCCACACTAGGGCCCCTGCCCACAGACAAGGAAAGGAGGAGGGAGGGGAGAACTTTGGGGCCACCACCTCTGCGGCGCCTGGGTGAGGTGCACCCCACGCACCCTCCCAGGATCGACTCTGCCTCTAGATGTTAACCCCTTCTCAGCCTGTGTCATTGGTACAATGTCCATGTGCAGTATTATCACTGATAAATGTATCAGTGTCACTAGCGACATTAGTGTCAACACTAAGCCCTTGTACACACGGTCGGACATTCCGACGGAAAATGTCCGATCGGACCGTATTGTCGGATAATCCGACCGTGTGTGGGCTCCATTGGATTGTTTCCGTCGGAATATCCGACCGACAAAGTTTTAGAGCTGGGCTATAAAATTTTCCAACAGCATGGTCCGATGGGACTTTGTCCTATCGTTTGTAGAGAATTCCGATCAGACAAAGTGCCACGCATGCTCAGATCAAATTCCTAGACCAAAGCTATTGGCTACTAGCCTGAACGTAGTCCCCTCGTAATGAAATAACGTCACCACGTTCTGAACGATCGGATTTTCCAACAACTTTGTCCGACCGTGTGTATACAACACAAGTTTTGGACAAAATCCGACGGATTTTGTTGTCGGAATGTCCGACCGTGTGTACAGGGGCTTAGAGTTTTTCAGAACTTGTGGGGGTTTTTTTGTTCACCCACCTCTTGAGGATTGACCACAAGTTGCCAAATGGGATTAAGGTCCAGGGAGTTTCCTGGCCATGGACCCAAAATTTCCATGTTTTGTTCCCCAAGCCACTTGGTAATCACTTTTGATTAATGGCAAGGTGCTCCATAATGCTGGAAAGGGCATTGTTCGTCACCAAACTCTTGGATGGTTGGAGAAGTTGCTCTCGGAGGATGTTTTTGTACCATTCTTTATTCATGGCTGTTCTTAGGCCGCGTACACACGGGCGGACTGTTCGCCCAACCTTGTCCGCTGAACAGTGTTTGGGCGGACAGTCCACTCGTGTGTGGGGCTTCAGCGGACAGTTTCAGCGGACAGTTGGCCGAACAAGGTCTTACGGAAATTCCGAAAAACTGTCCGCTGAAACAAGGTTTCAGCGGACTGTTCGCTCGTGTGTAGGCTTGTTCGGCCAACTAAGTCTCGCGCATGCTCAGAAAGGATTTCCACGTCGGAAGGTTGCATTGCAGTGTATTGGACGTCGAAATTTTCGATTCGTCGTGCGTGCCGAAACGTCATCGCGCACGGTTTCAGCAAACTGTTCGTCCGTCGTGTGTGGCCATGTCCGTCCATGCTAAGTTTGAGCGGACTGTTTGCCGAAACTGTTGGACGGACAAAGTTGGGCGAACAGTCCGCGCGTGTGTACGCGGCCTTAGGCAAAATTGTGAGTGAGCCCACACCCTTGGCTGTGAATCAACCCCACACATGAATGGTCTTAGGATGCTTTAATGTTTGCATGACACAGGACTGATGGTAGCGCTCACCTTTTCTGCTTCGGCCAAAGGTTTTTTCCGGATGCCCCAAATAAAGGGGATTCATCAGAAAAAATTACTTTACCCCAGTAATCAGCAGTCCAAACCCCTTTTGCAGAATATTAGTCTGTCCATAAAGTTTTTCCTGGAGAAAAGTGGCTTCTTTTCTGCCTTTCTTGACATCAGGCCATCCTCCAAAAGTCTTCTCCTCACTGTGCGTGTAGATGCCCTCACACCTGCCTGCTGCCATTCCTGATCAAGCTCTGGAATGGTGGTGCCTCAATCCCACAGCTGAATCAACTGTAGGATACAGCCCTGGAGCTTGCTGGACTTTCTTGGGCACCCTAAAGCCTTCACAAATGCAGTGGAAATATTTTTTATGGGATTGAGTTAATTTTCATGGCGAAGGGGGAGTCTGCAATTAATTGCAATTCATCTGATCACTCTTCATAACATTCTGAAATATATGCAAATTGGCATCATATAAACGAGACAGCAGACTTTGTGAAAATTAATATTTGTATCATTCTCAAAACTTTTGGTTTGTAGACACTATAACTTTTGCACAAACCAATTTATATACACTTATTAGGATTTTGTTTTCTTTTTTTTTTACCAAAGACGTAGCAGAATACATTTTGGCCTAAACTTATGAACAAATTAGATTTTTTAAAATTTTATTGGATATGCTTTATAACAGAAAGTATACAATATTGTTATTTTTTTTCCAATTTTTTGGCCTTTTTTCATTTATATGGTACATTTTGTTTTTTAAAAACCCAATGGTAATCAAATACCACCAAAAGAAAGCTGATATGAATGAAATTTGGGTACAGTGTTGCATGGTTGCACAATTGCCAGTTAAATTAGCGTGATGCTGAATAGCAAAAACTGTCCTGGTCATGAAGTGGTAAAACTTTTTGGTGGTCGAGTGGCTAAAGTATTTACATTTCTTCATCAGTCATTGAAGGACATAGGAATTCATGGTTGTGACTCTGTGGCTAAAGTAATTGTCCTAATCATAATCAGTGCAATTTTTATGTGACACTGCTCAAAAGACTCAAATAATTCTCATGTGCCGCCAGCTAAACTCTATATAGTCATTCCACCAATTAGTCTAAATTATAACAAAATCAGTGTAGCACAACAACTATTCATAACTCCATATAAAAGCAAATCCAAACAAAATATGTGACTGTGAATATATCTTTACAAAAATACCAAAAATAAAAAAGAATTAAAAAAAAAAAAAAAATAGGAATAGTCCAGTATTCACAAAAGAAAACATAAAAACCCCAAGTTTCTTCACTTCACCTTTCTGCATTTGTGCACCTCCACCATCAGGTGAAAAACCTGCTTAACTTAATTTACAGGGGGATATAAAACGTCTACACACCCCTGGTAAAATGTCAGGTTTCTGTAATGTAAAAAAAAAATGAGACAAAGATAAATCATTTCAAAACTTTTTCCACCTTTAATGTGACCTATAAACTGAAATCTTTTAGGTGGAGGGAAGTAAAGAGTAAAGTGTGCATACCCTTAAACTAATACTTTATTGAAGTACCTTTTGATTTTGTCCCAGCACTTTTTGGGTATGAGTCTATCAGCATGGCACATCTTGACTTAACAATTTTTGCCCTCTCTTCTTTGCAAAAACACTCCAAATTTGTCAGATTGCGAGGGCATCTCCTGTGCACAGCCCTCTTCAGATCACCCCACAGATTTTTCAATCAAATTCAGGTTTGGACTCTGGCTGGGCCATTCCAAAACTTAATGTTATTCTGGTGAAGCAATTCCTTTGTTAATTTGGATGTATGTTCTTCTTCATGTTCAGCTTTCTAGCAGAAGCCCGAATTGTGCCAATATAGACTGGTATTTGGAACTGTTCATAATTCCCTCTACCTTAGTGAAAAGCCCCTGTTCCAGCTGAAGAAAAACAGCCCCAAAGCATGATGCTGCCACCACCATGCTTCACTGTGGGTATGGTGTTCTTTTGGTGATATGCAGTGTTGTTTTTGCTCCAAACATACAGTATCGCACAAAAGGGAGTACACCCCTCACATTTTTGTAAATATTTTATTATATCTTTTCATGTGACAACACTGAAGAAATGATACTTTGCTACAATGTAAAGTAGTGAGTGTACAGCTTGTATAACAGTGTAAATTTGCTGTCGCTGTCCCCTCAAAATAGCTCAACACACAGCCATTAATGTCTAAACCACTGGCAACAAAAGTGAGTACACCCCTAAGTGAAAATGTCCAAATTGGGCCCAAAGTGTCAATATTTTGTGTGGCCACCATTATTTTCAAGCACTGCCTTAACCCTCTTGGGCATGGAGTTCACCAGAGCTTCACAGGTTGCCACTGGAGTCCTCTTCCACTCCTCCATGATGACATCACGTAGCTGGTAGATGTTAGAGGCCTTGCGCTCCTCCACCTTCTGTTAGGATTCCCCACAGATGCTCAATAGGGTTGAGGTCTGGAGACATACTTGGCCAGTCCACCACCTTTACCCTCAGCTTCTTTAGCAAGGCAGTTGTTGTCTTGGAGGTGTGTTTGGGGTTATGTTGGAATACTTTAACAGGGGCGTGTGGACATTTTATATCCACTGTAAATATAAACACGCTCTTCAATATTATCCCAAGCGGTGCCACTCCTCAGGAAACACCTCCTCAATCCTCGTTAGCACAATCAGGATAACCAAAGCTTCTGATTCCAAGTGTTAAGAGGGGGTTGCAGTGAATAGATCTGGCGCTATACCTATATATTGTCAGAGAATATGTCACTGGGGACTCATTTGTCCGAAGTGTTCAGCATAATAGCGGGTGGTAATAAGAAATGGGGTTAGTTATATTAGTGTACCAATGAAATAAAAAGTGTTAAACCAACCCAATTATATAAAGAATAAAGTGTACAACATCCTATCACTTGGTGTAACACTAGTGAAGTATAAAAAGTATTATGAAAAATTAAAAGATTAAAAAATATTTTTCAAAAACAGTAAATATTTTCCAGCGTGCTGGCTATGTAGGTGAAAAAACAAAGAAATAATGAAAACTAATAATCCTCAAAAGGGTTGTGACAAATGCTGGTACAAATAAATATATGAAGTGCTAGTGCTATTGCATTACTGATAAAATAGTGACAATAAGTATAAAACCAAGACAGACTGTGCTGTTTTCAAAACTATTAGTGCACTAACGTGACGGTGAAGTTTATACAAAAATTCATGCACCAAGTAGAATGATACAATAAATAAGTGATAAATATCAATGCTTCAAGTGAAACGTGCAAAAAAATTAAAATTAAAAATTAAAAATTAAAAATAAAAAAGTATAAAAATGAAAAGTCTCTGGTGAAATAAAATTGATGGGATTGTCCCGTGAAATGGGGAGTGGGGATGTGATAAATTCAGATCTTATTCTTCATGCATTGTGGTCACTTCTAGGTTGTACTCTCACCGGAAAAAAGACCCCATCCGGGGTGGATCAGCCTTCACAATATTAGCTATTGTGTCGCTCTCTGGCTTGCTTCTGGTAAGATGTTGGGGATCCCTCGTTATTTCCAGGTGGAGTGTGCCACAGTATATATGTTAAAAAAGAGGACCATCCATAGTGTGATACCGTATGAGAAACAGTTTTATTGACAAAGATTAAAACTACTTACAATTGTGAGTAGGAATAGTAGTGGTTTAGTTAGATTATTCTTATTGCTTTAAAGCAGCTGCGAGCGTTCCGTTCGGCTTCCCCGCCGTCTATACTGAAGGTGTATGTGTAATCTAACTAAACCGCTACTATTCCTACTCACAATTGTAAGTAGTTTTAATCTTTGTCAATAAAACTGTTTCTCATACGGTATCACACTATGGATGGTCCTCTTTTTTAACATATATACTGTGGCACACTCCACCTGGAAATAACGAGGGATCCCCAACATCTTACCAGAAGCAAGCCAGAGAGCGACACAATAGCTAATATTGTGAAGGCTGATCCACCCCGGATGGGGTCTTTTTTCCGGTGAGAGTACAACCTAGAAGTGACCACAATGCATGAAGAATAAGATCTGAATTTATCACATCCCCACTCCCCATTTCACGGGACAATCCCATCAATTTTATTTCACCAGAGACTTTTCATTTTTATACTTTTTTATTTTTAATTTTTAATTTTTAATTTTAATTTTTTTGCACGTTTCACTTGAAGCATTGATATTTATCACTTATTTATTGTATCATTCTACTTGGTGCATGAATTTTTGTATAAACTTCACCGTCACGTTAGTGCACTAACAGTTTTGAAAACAGCACAGTCTGTCTTGGTTTTATACTTATTGTCACTATTTTATCAGTAATGCAATAGCACTAGCACTTCATATATTTATTTGTACCAGCATTTGTCACAACCCTTTTGAGGATTATTAGTTTTCATTATTTCTTTGTTTTTTCACCTACATAGCCAGCACGCTGGAAAATATTTACTGTTTTTGAAAAATATTTTTTAATCTTTTAATTTTTCATAATACTTTTTATACTTCACTAGTGTTACACCAAGTGATAGGATGTTGTACACTTTATTCTTTATATAATTGGGTTGGTTTAACACTTTTTATTTCATTGGTACACTAATATAACTAACCCCATTGCTTATTACCACCCGCTATTATGCTGAACACTTCGGACAAATGAGTCCCCAGTGACATATTCTCTGACAATATATAGGTATAGCGCCAGATCTATTCACTGCAACCCCCTCTTAATGTTCTCCACCCCACCAGGTGGATATTAATAGAGGCTGCTCTTACCTATTTCGACATACCACTTCTTTGTACTTATATATAGGCCCCATAGCGCAACCTACCACCCCTTGTCTTTCCTGATTCCAAGTGTACTCCTAAATCTCCAAACGCACATAACATGGAAGAAAAAGTCACGAACATAGCGCACTGCATCTTATGAAATATATTTAAGATCCCACTGAGAGAAAGATGAATTCTCTCCTTAAATCTCAGCCTGAACTAACCATCCTATGTTGGTAGTAACATTGATCTGTCAAACTGTGTCAAAATGGGTAGAATCCCATAAACATGGTTATCCATCACTGGGTTAGGTTCCTGTTTCAAAGGGCGGATGGAACAAATGTTTGGAGTTCTGTACTTTATTAGTGATGGCTTGTTACAAACCTCCTAAACAGTATCTCACATGGGACTTTGTGTCTGTACAAATACGTAGACTACTCTGGCTAGATGTATTAGATACAGTTGAGATGTCCAAGGAACAACTAATTTGTTTACCCTTTGAGGGACATTGTCTCTTGGATCTGCTCTTGTCACTGTCATTGGCAATGCTATGAACTAACAATGTGTTCCTGTTTGAATGCAGGAGATCTGTGGAAGAGTCAGAGGTACCCCATCCTTCGGCTTCATCTGCTATGGCAGTAAGTACACATAGACCCTTTTAGTCTAACTCAGACCATAGGGATCTAAGCCAGAAGTCAGTTTAACACTCTGTTAAGCTTCCTGCATGAAGGTGCTCCACCGTTTCTACAAATGGGGGTGTGTAGAACTGTGGGGATCCCCAGGTATTGTGCCTCCTTGGAATTTGGGAGCACAGGATACCCTTTTTTAGCTCACAGGCTAACCTCTTAGTAAAGGCGTCCCTTTCATCTGCACCTTACCATGTTCTGATGCTATTGCACATAGCTGTTTCTACCCAGGTTTCCTAAGATTCCCTACATCCTGGGATCCCTTATTGTTCTAGTGGAAACTTGCCTTTAGGAGTTATTTGCCATGTAGATTACCATTACCCCCTTTCAGGATAATTATGTATCCTCAGATAATGTTGATTTCACTCTGGTACTGGGCACTCCTCAGCATTCCCTCTTCCCAGGGCCATTATCTGACTTAGCGTCAGCTGGGGCCAGTTTCTACTGCTCCCCTCCTTAGCAGGGACCATTCAAGGTCCTTTTAAGGCACCTGTTGCTCGAAACACTGGACACTGTCCACCCTAGTACATTTTATTGGCATTTCCAGTGTGGAACAGTTTGACGACCCTCGTTAAAAAGTGTCTGTTCCTGTGGACTCCTGCAGCCAGAACTCATTTGACAGGCCCAACTCCTGCAAGCTACAACAGATGGGATCTACCAGGTGTCTAATGTTGTTTACCATCCGTTATCAATGGGTGAGGCTATTCAACTTAAATCCTTGCTGAAGAGGTCCACACCCTGTGGGTCTCTGACTTCTTCCTTGACCGCCAGAAAACTTCCCCTTTACATGCCTGTAGGGTGTTGTGCGATTACCCTGGAGATTTAAGATGACACATTCACACTAGTCACTCGCCCTGTGACTGAGAATTCCTAAACCTTTATGGAGGGGAAGGTCTTACAGCACAATGATGTCGAATAGAGTCCAGGTTAATTCAGGTCAAAAGAACCTACTCACGAAAGGATGACCCCAAGAAATGAGTGCCCTGGGGAACCAGACTTAAACCCCAGGTTTCTATGAAGTCCCTGGTGTAAACCCTTTGTCGCTTAGGCTTAATGCTTGGGGTTTAAGTCTGGAGCCCCAAGGCTCTAATTTTTTTTTTGGGTGGTCCTGCAGTGAGTAAATCTCTTAACCTGGACTCTGTTCGATATCACTGTGATGCTAAAAGACCTTCACCTCTAGAAAAGTTTAGGAATTGTCACTGTGACAGGGTGAGTGATCTAGTGCCTCTCAATTGCATGGTCTTACTTAGAGACACTGCACTGCCTTCTGCTCCTCATCTGCATGCACCTCATCTCCTGAAGAAGCCATCGCTGGAAGGCCCTGTGTTCCCCTGGATTGCCAGCAGGCTCATGTTGGGAATTCTTTTAATTGACCAATTCCTTCCTTAGATTCCACCTGTTTAGGTGGTTGATTTTGCTCACAACTGCTGCTGGTGTTGGGCTCACAGTGTCCCTTCAGGTAGAGCCATTCCCCTTGCCAGTAATCTTACTGTTCTGGTCTGAGTAATTGTGTTGCTCCTTGGGCTTTATTGGGCAATATTCAGGTCTTAGAATGGTTATCAGTGCTTAGTCTGTGGCTTATGACCCATGGAATAGGAACTTGCTGGGAAAATATACCTTGTTTAATGGATATATCTTATTCTTGCACGTGGCACAAGCTGTATCAAAGATAACATATGTCTGAGCTGCAGATACCAGACCAAAGCAACCCAAGCTACCTCTACTAGCTTCTATGTCATAGGCAACAGTCTGGAGTTATCCATATCACAGAACATTATTATCTGGAGTAACCTTTGCACAAAGACTGCACCTTATAAGTGAATGCTTTGCTCAAAGGGCACCTATCACCCCATATATTTTTCATGTACAGTAATGTGTCAGTGTAAAAATTCCAGGTGTATAAAAGAAAAATGTGCATCCACAAGATACAAACACCTTATATAAAAGGAAGTTAAATAATGATTTAAAAAAACTGAGATATTCAATAGTGGTGACATCATCTTAATAAATGTCCATATAGTGCTCCACAAAGTGCAAATATGTGGATAAACACTCTATGTTCACCCAGTGCTTCGGTTCATAAAATCAATCTGCGCCGCCTACCAGATATGTTGGATCTCAAATGATAGAGATCAAAGGCACTCAGACAGTGATCAACCACCGAGGGAATTTATCTCTCTTGCAGTGGGCTATCTGATAATGATATATTCCTCACAGATACGGAGGCAGCCTTCTCCAGGTGATCTCCAACAGTGGAGTATGTCATAAGATGAAAGGAAGAAGCTCCATGTTGCAGTATGCCAATAAAATTTATTATAAAAAATAAGTAGTCACTTACATCCAAAATAACGGTGACCAGTATAATAACACATTCGTGGCTTGGGCCAGCCAGCTGGTGCTTGGTGACGTCAAGGACTAGTGCTCCACCCGACGTGTTTCCCCATACAAGGCATTGATTGGGAACGGAGTCTTTTATACATATTGCTATTAGCTGAATATTCCGGCTATCTTAAGTTGCAGCACCAATTCGTCACTTTATAATTTATAGAGTTAGCCGGGATATATGATTTGAAACATAAAAATTCCAGGTATCTTTTACCTCTCAGATCTCAGTACTCCTCCCTGACCATTTGAATATCATCTTTTCTCTCCTTAGAGATGGATCCAACTTTGTTCAAGCATCATCCGGGGTCACCATCTACTGTCTGGATTAAGATGTCTGCTCAAAGATGACATATTCATGTAAGTCCTGGTGCCTGCATCACAGGGGTCGCAATTGTGACCCGTGACCCATGCCCCATGCTCCAAGGGGCCCGTGTGGCCCCCATGTGCACCTGGATAACAGGGTCAGCATATAGAGGAACCGATCTCCTCCATTTTCCTCCTGTAGCCCATAAAAGGCAGCTTCTCCTCCTCTCCCTCCCGCAGGCATTTAGTGGCTGCAGGAGGAAAATGGAGGGGATCAATTCCTCTATATGCCACCCCTCCTATCCAGCTTCCTCTTCTTTTTGCTGCCCCCCCCCCCCCCATACCCTGCAGCTCTGCTAGCCTCCCCTCCTCCCTTCTCCCACTGACTGCTGCAGGGGATGTGTCAGGGTAGAGAGCGGGTAAGGGGCATATGTAATTTACCGGCCCCTTCCTTTTCTGAATAGACAGAGTCAGTGATCGGTAGCAATCTCTGTCCTTGTCCATTCATAACTAAAGCATAGAAAAACTGTGTTTACTATGCTTCAATAATAAAAACAAATATTCAGCGCACATCCTTTGTGTAAGCTGGTATGTTGCAAGCTGAACACTCCAAGGCCAAAACAGAAGACCTTGATAATATATAGTAACCAAAATAGTGCAGCTCAATACGCCTTCCTCAATATAGGGACATAATTCCTCCAGTGGGCAATCAGCAACAACGATAGGAATCCACCCGTGACGTATATGCAGAAATAAAATAAAGCAACATCTAGTGCTCTCTGCTTTATAGTAGAATTTATTACAAAAGGTAAAAGAACTTAAAAGTCTGGCAATTGTGACAAGTGCATACGATGAGCGCTCTCAATACAGGCAATACACATTAAAAAAAGATGGCCGCGGGTGACGTCACACATAGCTCTTCCCCCATATGTGTTACATCATGGGTGGGACTTCAGCAGCAGCAATGGGGCCGCCCAGTCTACCCGCTCTTAAATACAGCTTCAGGCTCCATGGTAACCGGACACCTTATAATGGAATCACTCGTCTAGCAGCGTGGCCGCCAGCCACACTAGTGGGAGGATACCTGTAGGGTTAACCCACTGTGTACTACAACTCCCTGGGCCTTCATAGAGGTGGATCAGCTATTGCCTAGTGCTGCAAATAACAATTTATAAAACATTATAACATCATCACACTTAATACTGATCGCCTCCCCCGGGTGGGTACGCACCACTTAGGGGGTCTTGCTAATAGCGTATACAATGGTAAAGAAGCACTCCCTTCCCTACTTGAAGTAGTAATTTTAAAGGAGACCTCCAACCTCCTGAAATAAATATATGTAAAACGTATTTAAGTAAGATCATTTTTAAGTAAATCACACCACGCCCATACTTTTACAACAATCATACATATATTAATAAACCTATAAAAAAAAATATGAAAAAATAGACCACACATATTTATCTATCAGAAATAAAGCAATTTAAATCAAACTCTACATTTATGCCAGCAGGGGCTAATAATTTGGTATCATAAATCCAAAATGACTCCCTGTGGCTCAAATATCAAATAAAAATACCACCTTCTCAAATACAGCCTGAAGCTGTATTTAGGAGCAGGTAGACTACGTGGCCCCATTCCTGCTGTTGAAGTCCTGCCCAAGACATAACTCGTACGGGCAAGGGCTGTGTATGACGTCACCCGCGGCCATCTTTTTTTGGTGTATTGCCCGAATTGTGAGCACTTGTCGTATGCACTTGTCACAAGTGCCAGACTTGTAAGCTCTTTCACCCTTTGTAATAAGTTCTACTATAAAGCAGAGAACACTAGATGTTGCTTTCATTTATTTATGCATATACGTCAAGGATAGATTCCTATGATGATTGCCCACTGGAGGAATTGTGTCCCCATGTTGGGGAATATTGGGCATATTGAGACCATATTGGTCATAACAAGGAGGTGAGCGGCTGCTTATGTCTGTGGTGGAGGGAATTGATTCACATTGACACCTGCATGACTGAATTGGAAGCACTTCCTCACAGTAGTCATCACCCATTGCTTGGGTGTCGATAATGTAACCCCTGTACAAATAAATAGGAGTCACATGGTTCCTAGGGCCCAGCTGCATTTCTAGCATATTTTTTTACATTTTTATTTAAATATATGTTTATTTATGTAAGTCGTGGCACAACAAGAAATGCATACATACAGTGTATAATGTAATAGTCAATAAATGTGACAAATCCAAACTGCTAAGATGACTATAAAGTAACAATGGGTATTATCGACTATCAACTTGTCAAAGTTCTGTTACATGTAATGACAGTAATAACAATTCTAAATAGAGGAAAAGAAAAAGGGAATATTAGGTGAAAAATGATAGACAAAAGCGGGTGTGAATCAAGTGCCCAAGTAGGTCATATTGAGGATAATGTCTCGCAATTGGAGGCCACCATTTTTGAAAAAGTGGGAGGAGATCGAGAAGGAGTCGGGGGAGGGGGGGGTGATTCAACATTACCTGGATCGAGCTAGGTCATTTGAGGAAATATAGTAACTATTTTCTTTTTGTGTCTTTTGTCCTATGCAAAATATTAATAAAAATACATTTAAGAAAAAAAAAAGGATAGTAACTAAGGTGAAAATCTTTTCCATGCATGTCAAATTTCTCTAAATGTTATATAATTCCCATTGGCAGTAGCCAACGCCTCTTCTATCCTCATGATGTAATTTAATTCTGTTACCCATTCCCTAATGGGGAGAAGTGAAGGGAAAGTAAAGACAGATTCTGGTGGTAGGGGACTCAATTCTTAGAAGGACAGAGAAGCCAAACTGTAACAAAGACCTGAAGCGCCGAACAGTATGTTGTCTGCCGGGCGCATCACGGATCTAATGGACAGATTACTGGGAGGGGCTGGGGAAGACCCAGCTGTCGTATATGGAATGTCCTAAAAAATGATTTTAGGGAGCTAAATTGAGGAAAAGGACCTCCAAGGTAGTATTCTCAGGAATACTAACCGGTACTATAGAAGGGACGGACTCCACCTAAATGAGGAGGGTGCAGATCAGCTGGGAATGAAGATGGCCAAAAAGTTAGAGTGGTTTTTAAACTAGGCGATGGGGAGGAGGGTGCAGAGGTAGGGATAGTAAGCGCGGAACATATTCCAGAGGGTAATATTGGGGGCATTAGTGGTAGGTTGACCAAAGCACATAAACCCAAGGTAAGTATAGTAGCAAGTCCTAGTTGCAATCTCGGAACACTCAATAAGAGGATAATATGCGACCGGTCTACACTACATGGCATGTTCACCAATGCCAGGAGCCTAGCGGACAAGATGGGTGAACTAGAGATACTATTGTATGAGGAGGATTTGGATTTTGTGGGAATTTCAGAGACCTGGTTCAACAGCTCTCATGATTGGCTGGCAAACATTCAAGGGTATACACTTTATCGCAAGGATAGAGAGGGTAAAAAAGGGGGAGCGGTATGCCTATATATCAGGAATAATGTACAAGTGAATGTGAGAGATGACATCACTAAGGGTGCTAGGGAAGAGGTGGAATCCTTATGGGTAGAGCTCCAAAGGGATGAAGCTAAGGGGAAAATAATACTGGGAGTATTCTATAGGCCCCCTAACCTCAGGGAGGAAGGGGAGACGGATCTGCTATCACAATTTGGATTAACAGCAAAGATGGGAACTGTTATCGTAATGGGGGATTTTGATTATCCAGACATAGACTGGGCAGACGGAACTGTGCATTCATCTAGGGCTCGCCAGTTCCTAAATGTCTTGCAGGCCAATTTTATGGGTCAGATGGTAGATGCACCAACTATAAATAAAGCGTTACTGGATCTACTGATTACCAACAATACAGACCCAATCACAGATGTGGAAATACGGGAAAATTTAGGAAACAGCAACCACAGGTCAATTGGCTTCTGTATAAATCACACAAATAGGAAACATAAGGGGAATACAAAGACCTTACTAGAAGGCATAAATTGGGATAACATCTTCGGAACAAAGAAGGCGAGGAGAGATGGGTTGGCTTTAAAATCATATTAAATAAGGGCATTAGCAAATGCATCCCATTGGGTAATAAATTTAAGAGTGAACAAAAGTCCTCGATGGCTTCACTCCAATGTAAAAATGCATATAAAAGCAAAGGAGAAGGCCTTCAAAAAATACAAGGTTGAGGGATCATCATCAGCATTCAGACTTTATAAAGAATGCAACAAGAAATGTAAGGGTGCAATAAGGACGGCTAAGATAGAACATGAAAGACACATAACGGAGGAGAGCAAAAAAAATCCCAAGAAATTCTTTAACCACTTCCCACCCGGCCAATGCACATATACGGCCAGGTGGGAGCCGTCTACTTCTGATAGGACGTTCAGGAACGTCCTTCAGAAGGAGCGTGCCCGCGCAGCGGCGCGATCCCGATGTGCTCGTGTCACCCGGACACGGCGCATCTCAGATCGGCAGGAGGGCTCTGTGATTGGCCCTCCTGATCACATGACGGCCGTGTCCAATCACGGCCGTCATGTGATGTAAACAAACAGCCGGTTCCTAGGCAATCGGCTCCTCCTCTCCTCACACAGAAGTCATCGCTGAGGAGAGGAGAGCAGATCGATGCAGCCGGCTGGTGATCAGTGAGTATGAGCGGTTTGAAACAGCTTTTTACTCACTGACCACCAGTCTAGTGTAAACACACAACACACCACACAGTATAAACACAGTCCCCACATATGTCCCCAAAACACACATGTCCCCAAAACATAAAAACACATGTCCCTAATAATAAAAACATGTCCCCCACATATGTCCCACTAAAATCACATGTCCCAATGATTATCTGCACACATATGTACGTGATCACCTGCACACATATGTACATGATCATTTGCGTACATATGTCCGTGATCACACAAACCAATTATTATACACTTAACGGAATTTTTTTTACCAAAAACATGTAGCAGAATACATTTTGGCTTAAATTCATGACAAAATTAGATTTTATTGGATTTCTTTTAAAATAGAAAAAAGAAAATATTGTTTTTTTTCCAAATTTCCGCTTTTTGTGCGCTTATATCGCAAAAAATAAAAAACGGAGTCGTGAATAAATACCACCAAAATAAAGCTCTATTTGTGCGAACAAAATGATAAAAAATGTATTTGGGTACAGTGTAGCATGACTGCGCAATTGTCACTGAAAGCGCTAGAGCGATGAAAGCTGAAAATTGGGCTGGGAAGGAAGGGGGCGAAAGTGCCCTGTATTGAAGTGGTTAAGTATGTAAATAGTAGAAAAGGGAGGACAGACTATATTGGCCCAATAAAGAATGCAGAAGGACATCTGGTTACAAAGGATGGGGAGATGGCAAAGGTATTGAATTTATTCTTCTCCTCAGTCTTTACAAGGGAATTGGGGGGGCTTCAGTAACCAAAACTGCAGTGTTTATCCTCAAGACACATCACAGGAAGCACCTCCATGGTTAACAGAGGACAGAATTAAAATTAGACTTGGGAAACTTAACATTAATAAATCACTGGGACCAGATGGCTTGCACCCGAGAGTACTTAGGGAACTCAGTCAAGTAATTACCAGACCATTGTTCCTAATTTTTACTGACAGTCTACTGACTGGAATGGTACCAGCTGATTGGAGAAAAGCCAATGTAGCACCAATATTTAAAAAGGGCCCAAAATACATCCCTGGAAATTCAGGGGCGGATCCAGAGTCCAGTCTCGGGAGGGGCACTTCTATAAAATGTTTTTTGAAATGGCTGGTATTGGCACTTCAATCATTACGGCACCATGGTTGTTATGGTGTCAGGATGATTGAAGCACATTATTTCTATTAATACATTGTAATATAAAATTAAATGGTTCAACTCACCATAATGCAGAATCAATGGGAGCCCTGAGGGTGTCTTTCGCCATGTCGCCTGCCACCAAATGCGGATTGTCACTTGCCACATCACTTTTCACCAAATGCGGATTGTCACTTGTCACCAAATACGGATTGCTACTTGCCATGTAGCCTGCCACACATTGCGGATTGTCACTTGCCACATAGCCTGCCACACATTGCGGATTGCCACTTGCCACGTCACCTGCCACACATTGCGGATTGCCGCCTGCCACACATTGCGGATTGACACGTAGCCTGCCACACATTGCAGATTGTCACTTGCCGCGTCGTCTGCCACACATTGCGGATTGTCACTTGCCACGTCACCTACCACACATTGCGGATTGTTTTTCTCAAAAAATATGGAGCAGAATACAGATTGGCCTAAACTGAGGAAGCAATATTTTTTTTATAACAAAAGCCAAAAATATTGTTTTTTTATTTTTTTAAATTCTTGCTCTTTTTCTGTTTATATCGCAAAAAATAAAAAATAAAACGCAGAGATGATCAAATGCCACCAAAGCTCTATTTGTGGGAAAAAAAGGACATCAATTTAATTTCGGTACAGCATTGATTGCACAACCGCGCAATTATCAGCCAGTCAAAGTAACGCAGCGCAGGATCACAAGAAATAATCATACATAATGGCACACATGTATTTTGCGATTTGTCACATAACATTCATTTATACTTTTACTCACGTTTAGGCAATTCTTTTGGTAGTCTGGTGAGGGGATGGGTACCGTTCCCATGCAGGAGCAATGGAGTGGAGATGGATGGGATGGATGGATCCAGCAGTAATCTTCTCAATATTCTATGTAGAATTCACTCTGTAGACTGCACTGCACAAACCGGTGGAGAAGATGGAGGAGGTGGGTGGAGCTAAAACTAACTCAGGGGTGGCAGAGCGGAGGCCTGTAGCGTGGACAAGATGGAGGGGGAGCTGGGTGGGTGGGACCAACAACGTCAGGGGCAGACTCCAGAACTAAGATTGTGCCACTCTGCAGGATTCGACTTTGTTTTTTAGCTGAACAGCTCAAATACAGTGACTGTGATCGATTATCACAGTCACTCACTCACTGGCATAACATTGACAGAGTCAGACTCAATCAGTCTGCTCTGAGCTCTCCTGGCCTGGCTGCTGCTGCCTGATCTGTTCTCCAGGCTCCAGCAGCTCTGCTCCGCTGAGTCTGTGTCTCCCTCCCACGTGACCGGCGTGACCGTGACATCACTCGTTGCTAGACGCCAGGCGGCCCAGGCGTTGGCAACGAGTGCAGGAGAAAGGCTCCACCCACCGCTGTTCCTCCTCCTCCTATCTGTCTGCTGGGTGTAATTACAAGTCTCTCTGGCAGAGGAGGCAGCGGCACCGCGCACAGCCACAGTCACACGCGAACGAAGCATTGAGAGCAAGTGAGAATGTGACAATGACATGTCACTGTCTCACTCTCACTGCTACTATCTCGGGGGGGGGGGGCAATTGACTCGTTGCCCCCCCCCCCCTGGATCCGCCCCTGTGGAAATTACAGACCAGTTAGCCTAACATCAATAGCATGTAAACTCTTGGAGGGGATGATAAGGGACTATATACAAGATTTTAGTAATGAGAAAGGTATCGTTAGCAAGTAATCAGCATGGATTCATGAAGAATCATTCTTGCCAAACCAATCTACTAACCTTCTATGAGGAGGTCAGTTGCCAGCTAGATAAAGGAAGGCCCGTAGAAACCAATTTTCCTCTAAATCCAATCCACTTTCTTTTAGGTTTGCCATTCCCCAGCATCTCCAAACACGCTCAAAAACTGGCTGGCTTTATCCTTTTGGCAGCAAAACCAGACATACCTTTGAGATGGCTATCCTCATCCCCACCCACTCTTTCACAAGTCTTGCAAACACTGGAGCAGATTTGCAGAATGAAACACCTCCCTGCTACTATTCATGATATACTACCTCAATTTTCCAAGATTTGGGACCTGTAGGACCACTCAGAAAATCCTGGGACTCTTCCAGTACCTTCCAATAGCACAATGCCCTCTTAAATAGGTATATGGAATGTTGTACTCTCCTGATCCCGCTAACATTTTCCCTTAAAGATTCCATTGTGCTCCCCCCCCTTGTGGGATTCCCATGAAGTGCCTCTGTCTGGTAAAGGCACTCCTGAGACCCCACTAACCCTAGACCCAGTGAGCAACAACTACCAATATACCTAGACTGCCCACTCTCTGGGTCCTTCCCCATCCCACCCTCTCTCGTAGTTTCCCTTCCTTGATCTATACACCTATTATACTGTAAACTCGTAAAGTTGGTAGCACTGTAACCTTACTTTTAAGGCTTCGGCCTCTGTTATATATTATCTGAATGACTGTTCTTATTTTGTACTGACAACTGTTTGATGTTGCATTTCCCTCTGTATTCTTGAAATCCTTTAGTAAAACATACAAAAAAAAAAAAAAGGAAGGCCCGTAGACGTGGTGTATCTGGATCTTGCAAAAGCATTTGACACAGTTCCCCATAAACATTTACTGTACAAAATAAGGTCCGTTGGCATGGACCATAGGGTGAGTACATGGATTGAAAACTGGCTACAAGGGCGAGTTCAGAGGGTGGTGATAAATGGGGAGTATTCGGAATGGCTGGGGGTGTGTAGTGGGGTCCCCCAGGGTTCTCTGCTGGGACCAATCCTATTTAATTTGTTCATAAATGACCTGGAGGATGGGGTAAACAGTTCAATCTCTGTATTTGCCGACAATACTAAGCTAAGCAGGGCAATAACTGCTCCGTAGGATGTGGAAACCTTGCAAAAAGATCTGAACAAATTAATGGGGTGGGCAACTACATGGCAAATGAGGTTCAATGTAGAAAAATGTAAAATAATGCATTTGGGTGGCAAAAATATGACTGCAATCTATACACTGGGGGGAGAACCTCTGGGGGAATCTAGGATGGAAAAGGACCTGGGGGTCCTAGTAGATGATAGGCTCAGCCAGGGCCGTCTTTAAGGCAGGGCAAAAGGGGCAGCTGCCCTGGGCCCTGTCATTGTTGTGGGGCCCAAAGCAGCTGCCTTATACTTGCCAACTATGCCAGTGTAAATTCCCTTGTCCCTTGAAGTTTTAGTCCTGTGCTGTGTCCCACTATCTCAGTGTGAAGTGATGGTACTAATGCTGCCCAGCTCTGCCCTATTGTTGTGTACAGATAACTCACCTGCAGACCCTGTGTTTACATGTAAATAACTGACATTCATATGTAAATAGTGGCTGCATTACTAAGTAAATAGATGCGGCCGGCAGCATTGATATGTAAATAAAGGTGGCAGTCATATGTGTATCAGCAACCAATCAGTGAGCAGTATTACTTCACAGTAATCTCTAGTAACCAATTAACAAGCAGAAATCATGTGCTGTAACCTCTAGCAACTAATCAGTGTGCCGTAATGTGTGCTGTAACCTCTAGCAACCAGTCATTAAGCAGTAGTGATATGCTGTAACCGCTGGCAACCAATCGCAATTGCTGCCTAATCCGATACAGTAAACTGATTTTAAATCTAGCTGCTATTTATTGTATGTCTCAGAGCAGGCGGAGAGCAAAATTGCATGGGGGGTCCCAAGAAAATTTTTGCCCATGGTCCAATAAATATTAAAGATGGCCCTGGGCTCAGCAATGGCATGCAATGCCAAGCTGCTGCTAACAAAGCAAACAGAATATTGGCATTAAAAAGGGGATCAACTCTAGAGATAAAATTATAATTCTCCCGCTCTACAAGACTCTGGTCCGGCCGCACCTGGAATATGCTGTCCAGTTCTGGGCACCAGTCCTCAGGAAGGATATACTGGAAATGGAGCGAGTACAAAGAAGGGCAACAAAGCTGATAAAGGGTCTGGAGGATATTAGTTATAAGGAAAGGTTGCGAGCACTGAACTTATTCTCTCTGGAGAAGAGACTCTTGAGAGGAGCTATGATTTCAATATACAAATACCATACTGGTGACCCCACAATAGGGATAAAACTTTTTCGCAAAATGGAGTTTAACAAGACTCGTGGCCACTCATTAAAATTAGAAGAAAATCGGTTTAACCTTAAACTACGTAGAGGGTTCTTTACTGTAAGAACGGTAAGGATGTGGAATTCCCTTCCACAGGTGGTGGTCTCAGCGACGGGCATTGATAGTTTCAAGAAATTATTAGATAGGCACCTGAACGACCACAACATACAGGGATATACAATGTAATACTGACATATAATCACACACATAGGTTGGACTTGAGGGACTTGTACCTTTTTTTCAACCTCACCTACTATGTAACTATGTAATGGTGGGTGTAGTGGGAGACTTCCAGCGACAAGGAACCAGGGCTCGACCTGCCAAAGTGGAACAGATCTCTTTTTATTCTCTTTATTGAATCTGGGGACATGGACAAGAATGTTACCTCTGGAGTTTCCGGCCATGACCTGCCCATCACCAGACTACCCAATTGAAATATGGAGTTCCAGAATGGCCTAATTTTACAGTAAGACCACCACAAGTGGCGAAGCATACCACCTGCCTCACCGCATCTTCAGCAGGTGTCCGGGATAGTTGCAATGATTTTATGCAATAAGGCTGGACTCCTGCACTGGATAGAAGTTTATAGTGCCTCTCTTGGGCCAGAGAGGCAACAGTTAATATGTGGGTGAAGAGAAAAGCTTTATTCAATTTCTGTGGGGAAAGGAGCATCCCAATTCTCTCTCCCAATCTGGTCTATAAAAGGGGTGGGAGAGAAAGGCACCAGACAGTAATAGCTTAGCGAGTGCTGCTATAGCATGAGGCCAATCCATGGGTGAAAGGTCAGATCTCTATAAGGTTGGTCTCCCTGCTTTAGCGTCTCATAAAAGTGGTGCAGTTGAAGATAGTGGAACCATATACCCTGGCGTAAAGAAGAATGTGTTGTGATGGTGGGATAGAGGGTTTAAGTCCAGTTCGAGTGAGCGCTTGCCAGATGGGAGAGGGTAAGGAGAAGGTAAGGAAATCTGCCATCGAAGAAAGACAAGGATTCTGTATTTCTGGGGGAAATTAACCCCATAATTGGCATCAGTGGCCCAGAATAAGAGGAAATATTATAACGCTGTAGTATCCTATCCCAGAGGTGTGCATGCAAAGATGTTAATGGCAACATGTGCGCCGCGGGTGCGTTTAGAAAGAGAAATCCAAGGAAGTGAAAACGGGGCTATAGTTCTCTACAAGCTTACCCAGTGTTTAGAAGCGTCGTGGTGGAACCATTCTAGAAGTCTAGAATGCAGAAGCGTAATATATTTCCAGGTTGGCCTCCCTTCAGTTCATGTTTAACCAAAATGTCATATCATAACCAAGAAGGAGAGCGAGGACATGGATTTTGTAGTAAGGCTGAACAGGCGGTGCAGACGAGGACCACGGGTAGGTCTGAAATATATACAGAAACCGAGGGAGAATATCAATTTTCGAAAAGGGACATTCGACCCATCCAAGAATGTTTTAAGGATGTCCAGTGTTTCAATCTCTGATGAACAGTGGTGAGAATAGGGAGATTTAATTCATAAAGCCTGTTTAGTTGTAATAGTATCTGTACTCCAGGGTATTTTAAAGAGTCATGAGTCCATCGGATGGGGACGTTATCACTGAGCAGTTGCTGAGTGCTGAAGGGTAAACATTGAGGCTTTGAGACTTTTAAAATTGCTTAAAAAGCCAAAGGTCTCTAGTTCCTTAAGAATAGAGGGAAACACGACCTAAGGATTAGTCGCGTATAAGAGGAGGTCGTCATAGCAATTATACATAGCAGTGGAGAGACCCTTGTCAAATTGTTCCAAAGACGCCTGTAAGAAGGTCCATCAAGTCATTCAAATGGCGTCGAGAGAGAAAGCAGAGACAGAATTTTCTGTTTTTGAACATAAGATATGAGGGAAATTGTCTTAATGATGTTGTCTGGAGCCCTGCATGAAAAACAAAGCCTACTTGGTCAAGGCCAATGATAGAAGGAAAAAGGGGCCGCAGTCTATTCAATAATAATTTGGCATATGTTTTTAGGTTGAAGCTGTGTAGGGTCTTTCTGGGCTTTGGGGATCAAAGTAATATGAGCTTCTTGGGATTGGTGTGGAAAAGTACATAAATCTGAGAAAGAGTTGAAGGTTGTATTCAAAATAGATGCTAAAGTATCTCTAAATTGTTTGTAAAAGGCAGTGGAAAAACCATTAGGGTTGGAGGTCTTACCCATCGGTAGTTTAATTTCTTGTGGTATTTCTTCTGCGGTAAAGGGGTTTGAGACATTTTCAACAGATGATTGATCAAGAGTGGGCAAAGCTATAGTTTTTATATTGTGAAGCAAATGCATGAGGTCCCCGAGAATAGGAAGGTTGGGTTTAAAGTGGAAGTAAACTCCCCTATTGTTTTCAGCCAAGGAAGCTGCCATCTTTGCCTCCGTTTAATCTTCAACTGCTATGGTGCTGCACATGTGATTCGTTATGACACCAGCCATTGGATGGTTTGATAGTTTGGCTGAGAGCACAGCCAATGTGCAATTAGCATTCCTGGCATGCCTTTTTTTTTTTAAACTGTTTAACCACTTCCCGACCAGCGCACGACGATGTACGTCGACAGAATGGCACGGGCAGGCATATTGGCGTACAGGTACGTCCAATATTCAATGCCGTCCTGCCATCGGGTGCGCGCCGCCGGCGGCGCGCTCCCGCGCTGGTCGGGACCCCCGTGAGTCTGGTCGCGGGACCCGCGGACTCGATCGCCGCGGGCATCCCCGCGATCGTCTCACGGAGCGGCCGAATGGAGGAAATGCCGTGTAAACAACATTTCTCCATTCTGCCTAGCAACTAGTGACGCTGATCTCTGCTCCATGTGATTGGAGCAGAGATCAGTGTTCACTAAATGAAAGCCCAACCCCCCCACAGTTAGTAACACACCCCTAGGAACACTTAACCCCTACACTGCCACCCACTGGTTAACCCTTTCACTGCCAGTGTCATTTGCACAGGAATCACTGCATTTATATAGCAGTGATTACTGTATAAATGACAATGGTCCCAAAAATGTGTCAAAAATGTCCGATGGGTCCCCCACAATGTCGCAGTCATAATAAAAATCGCTGATCGCCGCCATTACTAGTAAAAAAAAAATAATAAAAAATTATTAATAAAAATGCTATAAAACTATCCCTATTTTGTAAACGCTATAACTTTTGCGCAAACCAATCAATAATCGCTTATTGCGATTTTTTTTTACCAAAAATATGTAGAAGAATACGTATCGGCCTAAACTGAGGGAAAAAAAATGTTTTTTTATATATTTTTGGGGGATATTTATTATAACAAAAAGTAAAAAATAATGCGTTTTTTTCAAAATTGTTGCTCTATTTTTGTTTATAGCGCAAAAAATAAAAACCGCAGGGGTGATCAAATACCACCAAAAGAAAGCTCTATTTGTGGGGAAAAAAATTTTGTTTGGGAGCCACGTCGCACTACCGCGCAATTGTCGGTTAAAGCGACGCAGTGCCGAATCGCAAAAAGTGGTCTGGTCTGTGACCAGCAAAATGGTCCGGTCTGCAAGTGGTTAAATCTATGGGTTTACTTCCACTTTAAGGGTTAGGGATGTTATACAATCTTGAAAAATAGGAATGAAAACTCAGAGGCCATCTCGTCAAGTGAAAATTCTAGGCCTTGGGTGGAGCAGTATAGTTTAGGAATACATATGTCCTTCCCAATTTTAATCTGATAGATCTAGCTAGGGGTCTGCTGGCTTTGTTGCCAAATTTGTATATGGTGCATCTGAGGCAATCTCTATGACACAGGTAAGCCTGGTCTAGGAAACAATGAATATCATTCTGTTTTTAGTTAACCAGAAGGAACTGGCATCTAACATGTGCTGGAGTTCCAAGGAATGTATCTCCTCAAGAACCATACGAATATCTGCAGATCATTCTTTTTTAAGGTGAGCACCTTTAGCAATGAGAGGACCTCTGAGTACACATTTTAAGGCTTCACATTTCAAGGCTGCCGCAGTGGTATCCGACGTGATCAGTGACAAATTGGGCTATAAAGCTGAGGATTGTGGTTCATGTTAGTACATCCTTAAAGTGAATGTAAAGGTAAAGAAACATTACAGCTACCCCCTTTGTTCTATCAATCTACCCTACACTGTGTAAATGTTTTGATTAAAGGATGCCCATAAATACCTTATCTCTGATGTTTTATGGCTGGTCACGTGACCTCCGAGATCCCCCTGCTGTAAGTCGGGGAGGTCACAGGACCACTGTACTGGCCGCTCAGCCCCTCTCGCTGTAGCCCTTAGATGGTGGAGAGCAGCCAGAGGTCATGTGACCAGCCAGAACAGATCTAAGATAAGGTATTTACAGGCTTCATTTAAAAAAAAAAAAAAAAAAACATTTACACAGTGTAGGATAGAATAGAGGGGCTGGAAGTAATATTTGGCTACTTTTACTGCCAGCTACCAATAGCGACAGGAGGAGGGCACAGAGAGTGGGAGATACATACAGGAGTTGACAGGCAGGGAGGGAGGGAGGAGAGCAGCGGAATGATGGAGGCACTTAAACTAACCACGGTAATCATGGATCAGCAGCCATGATCACCATGATCACCATGATCAGCACACAGAGGGGGACACAGGAACAGGCATGATCAACCAGGTTTTTTATAGCTTAGACAGCACAACCACTATGCTGTTTAATCTGCTATAGGAGCCCCCTTTTTTTCTATTTCTTTAGGGTTACAAAAACTTTTGTAGTAGAGCCTCATTAAGCCTTCAGGAAGCAAATGGTCTAGTGTAGACCAAAAACAAGTCTATTTTACTATAAGTTGAGTGTGTGAGGGAGCGGCAAGTACACAGAAGGGTGACGTATGTGCTACACATCCACCCTGGCATCTTAGAGAGGGGGTGAGCCCGGGGTGCATGCAACACAAATTGCTAGGAAAGTTTTTTTTTTTTTTTTTCTAGCAGAAGAGACATGCAAAGTTTTGCTTTCACCATAGGCGAGAATCTTCTGCATACAAGTAACATGGCTAGAGATGGATTAAGGCAGCATGGGGGCCAAGGCCAGTTTTAATTGAAATTGATTAGGATTCCAATAGTCATTAGTGGGTTAGTGGTTAGCGCTTCAACCTTACAACACTGGGGTCCTCACTATCCTGGCCAAGACACTATCTGCATGGAAGTTTGCATGCCCTCCCTGTGCTTAAATAGGTTTCCTCTGACACTCCAAAGACAACAGCATACCGGATATAAGCCGACTTTTTCAGCACATTTTTATGCTGAAAAAGCCCCCCATGGCTTATACTCAAGGGCAGGGATACTGCGCTTTGAACTGTGTCTGCAGTGATCCCCCTCTCTCCCTTCCACACAGCGGGAGACCGATGCGTCTCGGAGCCGACTCTGAAATGTTCGGCCATGCTGTGACAAAAGCCCCGCCCTCCTCCTAGACCAGCTTGTGTGATAGACAGAACACTAGCTGGTCTAGGAGGGAGGAACTTTTGTCATAGCGCAGCCGAACATTTCAGACTGAGCTCCGAGAGACAGCGGGAGATGCCCGCTGTGCAATCCAGGTACTGACTGCTGAGACTGCATGAATGGGCACAGCCACTACTAGTGAAGCTGCAATGACAGGCACAATGAGGTGGCAATGATGGGCGTGAGACTACAATGATGGGCATGGTGAGGCTGCCATGATGGGCTTAGTGAGGCTACAATGATGGGCACAGTAAGGCTGCATTGATGGGCACAGTGACGCGCACAGTGATACCAGCAGCCTGTGTTGTCTGTGCCGCACCGCATCATGAAAATTTACCAGTAGCTGCTGCATTTCCCACCCTAGGCTTATACTCGAGTCAATACGTTTTCCCAGTTTTTCGTGGTAAAATTAGGTGCCTTGGCTTATATTTGGGTCGACTATATAAGGTAATTGATTTGTGTACAATTTGGCCCCAGTGTGTGTGTACATATACACATGCATGTGAGATAGGGACCTTAGATTGTAAGCTCTTTGAGGGCAGGGACCAGTGTGAATGTACAGTATGTAAACTGTCAGCACTATAAAAAATGCCTGAAATAAAATAATAGAAAGATACACAGCATTAATCAATTGCACCTCACCCTGGATTATGGTAAAAGCATGACGGTTGTAGCTGGGCCCCCTGGACATCAGTAGGGCCCTAAGCTTCTGCTTAGGTTGCCTCATCAGTGATCTGGCTCTGGTAAAAGCTGCAAGGCTGCCGATAACTCTTTTTTTTTTTTTTTTTTTTTTTTTTTTAATGCCCAAGTTTTTCTCTGAATCCACCAATAAAGTCAGCATCATGCCAAGGCAGAGGCCAGTGAAAACACTCTAATCCTGTCTCATTTAGAAATCCGGTCTCTTCTTATGACCGGAGAGCAGGCTTATTTTGGCTTTTGTGTGACATAAACCATTGGATTTTTACCTCTACCTTAATTACCCGGTCTCACTTCTCTTGTTGCAGCAAGATGAATTTCAGTCTTCCTGCTGTAATCCCCGTTAAAAAAAAAAATACTCAAGCATGGCGGCTGGGTGTATGTTCTGACCTAAACCCCTGAGAGCTACAGAAGCTTGCGTGCAATTAAATAAAAGTTAAAAAAAAAAAAAAATGTTTGCAATTTCAACAGCGACATCTGCTGGTTGCAGCATGTACGTGCGCAACGTACAGCATTTTACAGGGTTAGTCCCTTTAGACGTGTTATCTCAGGTAGTGGTAGAGTAATGTATATCAGGGGGTTTGGGGGGGGGGGGATTCAGAAGAAAGAATTTAAGCAGTAATGTTCCCCCATGTATCTAATATTCCTACTCCCTCCCAGCCATCTGTGTCCTGGGAGAAGTATGGAGCTTGCCCTTGCTGCTTCTCTTTCTGCAAATGCTAGTTATCGTACTGCTCCAGTGACCTTACTCTTTAATACTTGAAGTCACTGCCCCAGGACAAGGAAACCAATCAGGACTTCTGACGTTTTTGGATTTTCCTGATTGGTACACTTATCCCAAGTCAGTGACAGCCAAGCAATAAGCATTTTCAGAAGATATTTAGCATTGACAGTCCTGTATTTTTCTTAAGTAAGCTGCAACGACAAAGTACTTAAAGTGGTAGTAAACTCAGTTTTACCACTTGTACCTATGGTTTTACCTGTAATAAGGCTTACTTGTAGGTACTATGAACATCTCCTAAACTTGCACCGTTTAGGAGATATTCACACTGCATGCAGCCGGTAATGTCACCCATGCACGTGCTCTGAAGGGACGGCTTACCTTGCCGGACCTACAGAGCCTGTGCCATAAACGGCAGCACCCGCACGCATGCATGGGAGTGATGTCATCGCGGCTACTCATTTAGCCGGAGCCCTGAACCTGGAATGAAGACTAGGTAAAGACACAAGCCTTATCAGCAGTGACAGCGTGCCGCTGGAGGGTTTCGTTTTAAAAAGGTAAGTTTCTGAATGTGCTAGTATGTGATGCATACTAGCACATTATGGCATTGCCTTGCAGGGGGAAGTGTTTTTTTTTTTTGTTTGGTTTTTTTAAACTGCGGTTTACTACCACTTTAAGCCTTTGCTTGCATAAAAGCAGGATGTATAAAATACAGCGGAACCTTGGATTAAGAGCATAATCCGTTCCAGGAGAATGCTTGTAATCCAAAACGGGGCCATGCCAAGCTGACCAAAATTGCACCGCACTGCTGCCGTATATGTACTGGAGCTGGTCAGAAAGTGGTTAAAGGGATTGTAAAGTTTTTTTTTTTTTTTAATCTTAATGCATTCCATGCATGAAGATAAAAAGTTTTCTGTGTGCAGCAGCTCCTCCAAATACTTACCTGAGGTCACTCTGTCCACGAGTGTCCTGACTGGCTGTTGCTGCTGTCAATCAAAGTCAGTTAACCAATCAGGCGATGGGGCAAAGCCGGCTCAGGGCTCTACGTCTAAATGGACACAGGGAGCTTCAACTCGGCTCGGGTGCCCCCATAGCAAGCTGCTTGCTATGGGGGCACTGAACAGGAGGGAGGGGCCAGGAGAGCCAAATAGGGACCTGAGAAGAGGAGGATCTGGGCTGCTCAGTGCAAATCCATTACACAGGACAGGTAAATATAAACATGTTTTTTTTTTTTTCCTATAAAGATAACAAACAAGACCTTACAATCACTTTAATTATGTAGAGCAGTCCAAGGCCATACAAGGCAATAGTGAGGAGACCCTCCAATGAATTGGCTTTGTCTCCTGAACACACACTATGGGGGTTGATTTACTAAAGGCAAATAGACTGTGCACTTTGCAGTTGCTCCGGAGCTTAGTAAGTGAGGGAAAGGTTCTCTTTGCAATGAGCACCCAATCACATGCAAGGAAAATGGGAAAAAAAAAAAAAAAACATTTTTGCTTGCACACGATTGGATGATGGCAGTCAGCAGAGCTTCTGCACATTTACCAAGCTCTGGAGCAACTGCCCTTTGCCTTTAATAAATCAACCCCTATATCCTCTATCACAATCAGCAATCAACATTGCCAGGTGCCAGTGAAAAAACAAAAAAAACAAAAAAAAAAAAAACACACACATAGGAAGACCGAGGAATTTTATTCACTTTCATCAAAAAAAAAGGGGCAGCCATAAAGTCTTATACAACATGACAGAAGACGTTGGTCTAAATAAAGCCGTTTCCCTGTGTTCTCCTATAGACAAAAATATACAGTAGCAATAAGAAAGCTCACTGGCTCTGCCAATGGGCAGGCTTACCTGAGGTTTCAGTGCAGGACTGCCCAATACCAAGCCTAACAAATATGGCTGAACATTGGCTGCCACAAAGCTCCCAGCAACCAGAGCTCAGCCACAGCTGTAGTACTGGAGGCTGCACAGTCTTATGCTTCAAAGAGTACCTGTCACCATCACAGCCTGTCTGGGGGCCAAAATAATAAGAAAAAAATCTCCAGCAAGACAATTATGTTCTACTATGGCCATATAGCAAGCCAACTGTTGAAGTTCTGAGAGGCTCTAAGGCAGTGGTTGTCAACTTGTGAGGTATAGGCATTACTGGCACAGGGCTATCCAGCGCCCAGGGCAAGGATCCAGAATTGCACCCCCTCTGTTAATACATGCTGTAGAATGGGTGTGCCACCCTGCATCCATTTCTTGCCCCCTTGCTTCACTGTGCCTAGGGCAGCTTCCCCTTCTGCTCACCCCTTGTCCCGACCCTGGGTATAGGAGGCCTCAACAGCAGCTCCTAATGGGCTGTATGTATTACTAGTATATGTAGAAGTATATATAATGCTACATTAGACTGTCAAGAGTCTAAAGACTTACTAGAGAGACCAGTCAGAAACTGAAGACCAGGCCAGAGATGTGGTTGAAGACAAGTTGCAAGAGACTACTGTCATTACAACTCCTTTACAAAATCAACATACCTACTGCTGGGGTCCAAGGGCCACATTGCATGCACCAAAAAGGGCCGCATACGGCCCCTTGGACCTCAAGTTGGGCGCCAGGCCTTAATCTCCAAAAACACCAAGTATTTGAGTTGATGCCAGAGATGGTCGTCTGCCAATTCAAACTCTCTGGGCATCTGCACAGTGTCATTGCGAAGGAAAGAACTCTTAAGCCTGTGAACAGGATCTGTACAGGTGATACCATCTAATCGCTTGCTATTGGCCAGCTACCTGTGGATTTCATCCTCCTCGCCGCACTGTTTGGTGTTTGAATCTGAACTCCTGCTCAATCAAGATCTCAAGAGCAAGCTTTCTATAAAAAGTTCCTAAAAAAAAAAAAAAAAAAAAAAAAAAAAGCCAGCACATTTCAATGATTTAAAACACTTAGCCCCTGTACACACGGTCGGAGATTTCGACAACCAAATCCGTCGGGCAAAATTCTTGTCCGAAACTGTTGCATACACACGGTCGGACAAAGTTGTCGAAAAATCCGATCTTTCAGAACATGATGACGTAATTTTGTTACGATGGGACTACGTTCAGGCTAGTAGCCAATAGCTTTGATGTAGGAATTTGATCTGAGCATGCGTGGCACTTTGTCCGATCGGAATTCTCTACACATGATCGGAGTATGTCCTATCGGACCAGTTTGTCGGAAAATATTTCCAGCAAGTTGGAAAATTTGGTCCGACGGAAACAGTCCGATGCAGACCACACACAGTCGGATTATCCGACAACGCGGTCCGATAGGACACATTCCGACGGATTCTCCGACCCTGTGTACAAGGGCTTAGCTGCCAGGCAACATCAGATTCCGTAGCTGTACAAAACTACTGTATCTGCAATACAATAAATGGACATTAGGGGGTTTGTGGTGTGGTAAGGGGGGGTGGAGTATATTTGCACTAGGCGCGATTAATATTATATAGCACCAACAGTTTACTCGGCGCTTTACAAAATGAAGGCAGACGGTACAGTTACAGAACAATTTGGTACAGGAGGATCCAGAGGGCCCTGCACATTAGAGCTTACAATCTATGAGGGAGGGTCAAGTAATACAAATGTTAATAATTGTGGGGGGGAGGAGCCGGTGAAAAAAGTAAAAACACGCCGTATTAGTTATCACATCCTGTCTGGGACCAGAATAATAAGGAAAAACTCCAACAAGACAATTATGTTTTACTATGGCCATATAGCAAGCCAACTGTTGAAGTTCTGAGAGGCTTCTTAAAATAGAAGGGCTTTCAAAGATGGTCTAAAAATGGATAGATCAGGAGATAGTCAGACAGATTGGGGTAGGGAGTTCCAAAGGATGGGAGAAGCTCAAGAGAAGTCCTGTAGGTGAGCATGGGAGGAGGTGACGAGGGAGCTAGAGAGAAGGTGGTCTTGGGAGGAGCAGAGAGAATGATTAGGTAGGTATTAGGAGACTAGGTTAGAGATGTAACTGGGGGGCAGAGTTGTGGACGACTTTGTAAGTTGTTGTTAATGCTTTTATTCGTTGGGTGAGCGGAAGTCAATGGAGGGATTGAGAGGTGGCAGACACTGAACGGTTGGTAAGGTGGGTGAACCTGGCAGAAGCATTCATGATGGACTGAAGATGAGATAGCCTGTGTAAAGGTAATCCAATGAGGAGGGAGTTGCAGTAGTCGGGGTGAGAGATGACCAGGGAGTGGACTAGGAGCTTTGTGGTGTCATTGGCTAGAAAGCGACGTATTTTGGAGATGTTGGAGGTGGAGGCGGCATGACTTGGACAGTGATTGGATGTGGGCCTGAAAGGACAGTTCAGAGGTCAGGACTACACCTAGAACCCTGGCATGCGGGGATGGACTAAATAGTTGAGCCACTGATTTTGACAGATGTGAGGGGAGGGAGCTTGTGAGGAAGGAAATGTCAGCTTGGTTTTGATAGGTTGAATTTGAGGAAGTGGTGTGAGATCCAGACTGATATGTCTGTTAATAAATCAGTGATATAGGAGGAAAATGATTGGGTGAGCGGAGGGTTAGAGAGATAGATTGAGAGTAATTTAGGGGAATAGATCGCTGTATTTGGGGAGGGAGAAGTTTTTGGTTCTATGTAAACAGTTCTGTATGTTACATGTTGCTGGCCACTATACATTGCGCTACGCACTTTTGATCTCTACAATGTGTGTGTAATACATTCATGACCCCTGCACTCTATGCGTCACACACTCCTGACCCCTGCACTCTATATGCTACATACTTCTAATCCCTGCACTCTGCACTCCTAACCCTGGTAGTCGGGCACCACATAATTTCTCCACTCATAGTGCCCAAGGCATTTTGTATTTATACTTTTTCAGTGTCAGCCTGACATTGCAAAAGTATATGACCAATTGTTTTTTAGGGTGTGTTGAAAGTAGGGGCATGATTGCGGGAGTAGCTACAAGTGTGGGCATGGGTTTTGTGGGTGAGGTTAAAAGTATGCGTCCCTGGATTGCATTTTGAAAATCTGGTAACTGAAGACCAGGGGAAGGAACCACTGAGCACTTTGGGGTTTCCAGAAGAGCGGCACTCCCAGAAGTGTTTGTTTCATTTCAAATTTCAGCCAGGAACTTCTTGTGATCAGATCAGGATCCTGGCAGCGTGGGCAGTGGGAAGGGTATGCATCAAACTGCCCTTTTTTTTTTTTACAGGTTCGGCTATTCTGAATTGTGATAAATAATGTCAGGTTGACAGATTCTACAATCCAACACTGGCTACAGCTCTTCCTGCTTATAAGAAAGTACTTCCAGAGGTGAAGATTTCCTGACCCCTACACTGCACTATAGCACACAATGGTGTTGGCAGGGGGCATCTGACCTCATTGGGCTCACAGGTTTCTAAATAGTTGATAGGCTGCACTAAGATGGACCCACAAGATGGTGATCTCCATTACGCATGTGTCAGGTACACTTTGATGGCTTATGAATTACATAATTAAAAAAATCAGAAATGTGTAGTAAATCAATAAGACAAGACAAGAGACATTGGGGGTTATTTACGAAAGGCAAATCCACTTTGCACTACAAGTACACTTGGAAGTGCAGTCGCTGTAAATCTGAGGGGTAGATCTGAAATGAGGGGAAGCTCTGCTGATTTTATCATCCAATCATGTTTTTTATTTTCCTTGCATGCCCCCCTCCGCTTTACAGCGACTGCACTTCCAAGTGCACTTGTAGTGCAAAGTGAATTTGCCTTTAGTAAATAACCCCCGATATGACAACTATAACAGCAAAATAATTAGGTCCTCACAGCATTGGCAGTTGAGTTGCTGCTTACATATACAAGCCCCACCCTATGAGAGCAGCTACTGACCCTCCCATGTCAATGCTGCCCAAAGTGAGCAGCTACGGACCCACCAATGTCAACCCAACCCCATGAGGGCAGCTAAGGACCCACCAATATCAACTCCACACCATGAGCAGCTATGGACCCACCTATATCAACTCCACCCCATGATAGCAGCTATAGACTCACCCATGTCAACTCTGCCCCATGAGAACAGCTACCAACCCCGTTCATGTCAACGCTGCCCCATTAAAGCCGCTATGGATCTGCCCATGTCAACTCCACCCCATGGGAGCAGCTACCAACCCGCCCATGCCAACTCCACCACAGAGCAGCTACCGACCTACCCATTGGAACACCATCACATGAAAGCAGCTACAGACCTGCCCATGCCAACTCCACTGCATGAGAGCAGCTACTGACCCGCCCATGCCAACTCTGCCCCATAAGAGCAGCCAACGACCTGCCCATGGCAACAATGCCCCATAAGAGCAGCCAATGACCTGCCCATGGCAACACCACTCCATGAAAGCAGCTACTGACCCACCAAAGTCGACTCACTGCCATGAGAGCAGCTAATGACCCACCCATGTCACCTCCGCCCCATGAGAGCAGCTAACTCCTGTTAGTTTTTTTGGCAATTTGTGTCACAATTTTCCCTTCATTTCATGTCTGGTTGTCATAACAGGAAGTGAGAGGAAATCTCTCCAAAGTGGGGGAAATCCTCTTAGTTGTCACCAGGCGAAAAGGCCAAAGTGTGCTCCACCCCCACAAGCTGTGGACTACTTTACCATCATAGGTCGCAGTTCCTGCTCATTTTTGCCCCCCCCCCCCCCCCCCTCCACAACACCCACAGCGGCCATCATTTCTGCCTACTCCTTGGCCCAGCGCGGAGTCTCCCTATTGGAAGATTTCCTCCATTCCCAATTTAGGTTTAACTCCAGATTTAGGCGCCTTTCACACCGAGGCAGTTTTCAGGCGCTACAGCGCTAAAAATAGCGCCTGAAAAAAAAACGGCCGCTTTCACACTGGCAGGACAGTCAAAAAAGTCCTGCTAGCCGCATCTTTGGAGCAGTGAAGGAGCGGCGTATTCACCGCTCCTACCCATTGAAATCAATGGGGCAGCGTGGCTATACCGCCGGCAAAGCGGTGCTTTGCGGGCGGTTTTAACCCTCTTAGCCGCTAGCGGCTGCATACCACTGCTAAAACGATGGTAAAGCGGCTTTACCACCAACGCCCACACCGCCCCAGTGTGAAAGGAGCCTTACTCTTACTCTCAGTTCTGGTGACAAATATAGGGGTGGAGCTTCCCAACAGGGATGTAGACAGCAATGATAACCTGACAGGGGTTCTAACGCAGGGGCGGCCCATTCATTAAGGGTGCATGGGTGCTACCTCCTCCTTTCCATTGCTGGCACTACCCCCTATTCATGTGTCCGGCCCCTTTCAGGATGTCGGGTGCATGAACTACAGTGGCAGTTTTATTTTTTTAAAGCACCCGATTAGAGCCAGAGGCTCTAATAGGTTTCAAAATAGGGTGGGCTCTGGGCGCAGAGCATTGCACTCGGAGCCCAGCCAGGTGCACCGTTTACCGCCCCCCACACCCCCCCTCAAAAAAAAATTCAACGCCAGCCGCCACTGTTCTAACCTCTCATAGCTCTATCAGGAGCTGATAAAATAAACATTTACAGCTTTATTATAATGATTTTTTTTAGATATTATCTCTAGATATTTTTAAATTGTACTCCAACCAATTTTAAAGCCCCAATCTTGCTACCATATAACCCAATCTGAATACTTATCTGCTAACAGATTTTGGGGGCCTCTTGGGCTCCCGATAAGGGAGCGGCTCCTTTGTCAAGGGGGGTATTATATGTGCATTTAATATACTGCATGCATGTTATTAACCTGTAAATGCCCCAGTTGTGTAGACATCTTAAAAGAGAAGTATAGGGTTTGGTTTTTTTTCAGATTCACTTACCTAGGTGGATGCAGCATCCCTCTCCAACACCGAGAACTGAGTGATCAAATGCGGCTGATCACTCGGCTCTCAGAACTCCCTGAGCAGAGAACTGGTGACTGTCAGTCACCGCTCTCTGCTCTGCCCCCTCACTGGAGTGCTGGGCTGTGGAGGGGGTGGGAGCGGCCCGGCTCAGGTTCCCAGCGGCTCGCTGAGAGTCTGAGCCAGGTGTGGGTCCAGGCATGTGGGCAGATCCCGACCATATGGTCAAAATCCTTCCTGAGCCTGGACCGGCTTGGTGACATCAGCCAACAGCAGGCTTCAGCCCGCTGTCTGCTGAAAACAGGTCACAGGAGTGCAGAACGAACTGCACTCCTGTGATCCACTGGAGAACTACAGCCAAACAAGCTTTGGCTGTACTTCTTTTAAAGGAACTGCTGTTGGGTGCGGCCATCGTGGATGTGATGTCAGCTGCTCCAGCAGACAACGTTCTAGCAGTGACACTCTATATATGTTCCCTTTCACTCCTCCTCTGCAGCCATAGGGAGATAAGTGGAGGGGCGGTGGATCTGGATCAGTATAGATTAGATACTCTCAGAAAGGAGAGTGCTATGCGGAAGGGATGTGCTAGAGTAAAATTTTCTAGCAAGTTCAAAGGCACATTGCAAGTGACTGCAATCACATGATTTTTTTTTTTTTTTAAATGGAAAATGCTGAAAGTAAACAGTTAAAATACTTTATTTTCTGTGCTTTTACCTGAAAGTTGGTGACAGGGTCTCTCCAAACTAGTGCACCCCATCCTCTACACTATGAGGTTGATGCTTTTCTTATGCACAAAACACCAAGGAGTACTAGTGCCAAATCACAGTGCCTAAACCTCCAGACCTGGAAAGGGGGGGGGGGGGGAATAAAACAGGTTGGGGTGAATTGAAGCTTTAGGTCCAGTTTAGGTCAGTCCATTTGTTTCAGCTCTACTTTGCTGTATCCTGGAGATATTCAAGCTATTTCTTGGTCCTATTCCCTGTTTCCTTTAGGCAGCAGAGCCCTTTGTAGTCTTCTGGACTCATGGCATACGCAGAGAACGCGTTCAGGAAGTCCTCCAGCGGGCACAGGCCGGCCCGACAACCTTTTACCACCTGTTCCTGGAAAAGAAGAGAAGGATCACATTAATGGGTGGATTCCACAGCATTCATCGATGCGATTTTATAGAATACATTATCCAGAACCCCCAAACATTATATACTTTATTTTAGCAGAGGCCCTAGAGAATAAAATGGCGGTCCTTGCAATTTTTGTATGTCACACGGTTTTTCAAACGCAATTTTTTGGGAAAAATACACTTTAATGAATTATTAAAAAAAAAAAAAAAAAAAAAAACACCCCACACACAATATACCATTTTTTTTGTAAAATATGAAAGATGATGCTACACCAAGTAAACACTTACCCAACATGTCATGCTTTAAAATTGCGTGCGCTCAGAGATTGGCACCAAACTACGGTAAGTTAAAATCTCCATGGGTGACGCTTTAAAATTATCTACTATATACAATTATTGCTCTCGCTCTCATACGTTTGTGGCGACACCTCCCATGTATGGTGCAAACACCATTTACATATGTGGGCATGACCTACATATGCTTTCACTACTTTGTGCGGGGACCATTTAAACATTTTTAAAAATTACATTTGTTTAAATTTTGAAAAACACTTTTTTTGATCACTTTTATTGCTATTGCAAGGACTGTAAACATGCTTGCATGACAGACTGGTGCTTAATATTTGGGGGGGCCATAAGCAAACCCCCCGCAGGTGATGGACAGGAATCGGAGGTGGTGCAGGCTCCTGGAAGCTGCCCCTGGCCCCCTCCCTCACACTAGCTCCTTACTTAAGCGGTGGTGCTGATGATCCGGGGTAGGACTCCTGGAAGCT
This sequence comes from Lithobates pipiens, assembly GCF_037356315.1. Lineage (NCBI taxonomy): Eukaryota > Metazoa > Chordata > Amphibia > Anura > Ranidae > Lithobates > Lithobates pipiens. The sequence goes on along the minus strand of NW_027507748.1, from coordinate 43,303,374 downwards.
GCCCCTCCTCCACCCAGATGGGTCAGGACCCCCCATGCGCGCAGAAGACTGCTGGGAATTGGAAGTGGTGTGGGCTCCTGGAAGCTGCCCCTGGCCCCCTCCCTCGCGCTAGCTCCCCCACATAGACAGGTCAGATGCTATCTATGTCCATACCTTAGGAGGTGGTGCTGGAGATCCGGGGTAGGGCTCCTGGAAGCTGCCCCTCCACCTGCTGTAGCTTGCCGTGACACTGGGCCATTGCTTCTCCCGGCAGTTGAACTGGAAGTGTGTCCTGAGACCCAATTGGCCAGGGAGTCCCAAGATTCTTCCCTGGCCAATCAGGTCTCAGGATACACTTCCTAAATGGCCGGGTGGAGAATCAAGAAGACAATGGCGACTAACATTTTGTTATTGTCACACAACTAGGTGGGCTCAGGGCGCAGTGCTCTGTGTTATATAAACACAAGTCAGTGCTACTACCCATACATCACATAGAAAGCAGAGCTCCCGGGTGCTCGACCCACAGTCTTTGGGTGAGTAGAGAAATGAGGAAAAGATCCGCACTCCGGTGATTGCTCTAAAAAAAATGTATTTATTAACAAGCCACAGTGACCAAAACACAAATGCGAAAGATTGACGTGTTTCAGCCTATAAGGCCTTAGTCATAACATCTGTGCCCTGAGCCCACCCTATAAGCCAAGAGTCTCAGGCTCTAATCATGCGCTTAAAAAAAATAAAAAATAAAACCCCATTGAAATCCATGCGTCTGACGCCCTGCATGTAGATTAGGGGCCGGGCACATGGATTATGGTTTGGCCACTGCATTAGATTGAAAATGAGCATCCTTCCTAAGTTTCTATATTGGTTACAAGCATCGGTTACAAGCATCACCAATATTCATCCCCTCCAACTATTTCAAACAGACACAGTCAGCATTTGCTGAATTCATATGGGCCTGGCGAACTCCTGAGCCAGGCAGAGGCACCTGGCAGCAGGTGACATCAGGACCAAAGATGACTGCATGACACCCGGCTCTGACCGCAGCCTAGCAGATGATCCTGATTTCACTGGGCATGCGAGTATGTGAAGAAAAGACAATGCTGCATGACAGGTATGAAAAGGGAGAAACTGAAAAAGGTTACTGGACAATAGACTGGATAAATGAGGAAGCCATTCAGGTCACTTGCGTCTTACGTCTTCTTTGTCCAAGCTGTTGTCCAATACCCTTTTCCCATTGTTGCCAGCATGTAAAGCAGTTGTAAACCGTTACACATACTCTGTGTATCACCTGAGGACAGTCGCTTCACTGAGATTAAACAAATGTTCCTACATAAGTTGTAGCTGTTTATCTGCAGTGATCTTTTCTCTACACCTGTTGAAAGTGCAGAATTTACACAGGATCTCAGCTCTGAAAAGCAGGGGGCAGGAAGCTGAAGTTACACTCTTCAGAGCCGATTGGAGGAAAGGGACACCCCCTATCCCCCTTCAAACAGCATCAGAGCTGAGGCTGTCAATCACTGGCTGTGTGCTGGAGCTCCCTCCCCTGTCACCTTTTTTGTCTTTTGGTGTCAGGAAGAGGAAGGAGGCAGCAAACTACACTTTCAGATTCCATGTCTAGTTTCGGATAGAGCAGGGAAGGGTTAGAACCCCTGTCAAGTTCAGAGAGATTCCCTCTAACTTCCTATTATGTCTCTGGGACAGGGAGTAAGAGGAAATGTATCCAATGAGGCACAGACAGAAAAATAAAAATCTGATAGGAGTTTCAGGGTCAGTCCACATATTCACATTGTGGTAACACTCATTGGTACACTGCAGTGCCACTCCTTTTGAACAGCATCCCAATGCACCTCCTAAACATGCGGTGCTTTGTGCTGCAAAATAAATGCAGTTTGTACTATTTTCTGTTTGTTTAGGGTGAAATGTCTGTTTTGAATGGGACACCCAACACAACATACTTCAACACATGAAAAATGCATTGCAAAGCAGCGCAGTGTGAATGGGCCCTAAGCCCTTGTACACACGGTTGGAGATTCCGACAACCAAATCCGTCGGAGTAATTCCAACGGATTAATTCCGGAAGAGGTCCAGAAGTGATGTTGCATACACACAGTCAGACTAAGTTGTCGGAAAATCCGATTGTACATAACGTGATGACGTTATTTCGTTACGACGGGACTACGTTCAGGCTAGTAGCCAATAGCTTTGGTCTAGGAATTTGATCTGAGCATGCGTGGCACTTTGTCCGTCGGAGTAGGCTACACATGATCGGAGTATGTCCGATAGGAGCATTTTGACGGAAAATTTTACCGGCAAGTTGGAAAACTTCTTCCGGATATTCCGACGGAAACAGTCCGATGCAGACCACACACAGTCGGAATATCCGACAAAACGGTCCGATAGGACACATTCCGTCGGAATCTCCGACCGTGTGTACAAGGGCTTAGACAGAGCGCCCTCTACTGCTCACTGCTGTTCTGCCATTTCCCAGGTAAAATTATAAATATGGATACAAGATACCATCTCCGGGTGGTCTTCTGGCTCACCGTCACTGATTTATCGGGGGGGGGGGCCCCATCCTTCCCCGACTCACCCCAAATTCAAACAGAAGCAGCTACAGTGGCTTTTCCAAAAGGAAAATGTTCTTGGACCTGATGTTGAGAACTCAAACAGCTTACAATAAAGCTCTTTAAAGAGGAAGTAAACCCTAATGGGTTTACTTCCTCTTTCATTCCCTGCAAAGGTAAAGCATAATGGACTACTATGCATCGCATAGTAGCCCATTATGTGTCACTTACCTGACACAGGAGCCAGCGAAGTCACTGCTGTCCCCTGTAGTCTGGCACATCCATCTTCTCGGTGGGGTCTCGCAGCTCCGCCGCTGTCATTCGGCGAAGCTGCAATGACGTCACTCCTGTGCATGCACACGGGAGCCGCCACTCACGGCATATCGCCGTTGACCGCGGCACGCTCACTGCGCGCCGTTGTCTACAGCGCATGCGCCGTAGACAGCGGTGCCTGTCTTTTGGCAAATATCTCCTAAACCGTGTAGGTTTAGGAGATATTTCTTGGACCTACAGGTAAGCCTTAAGCTAGGCTTACCTGTAGATCAAAGTTGGTTGTAAGGGTTTACAACCACTTTACGAAATAAAGACCATCTTTGGCCATGCCTTTTGATGCGTTTCACCCCAATTATGATTAAGCCAAATTGGGGTGAAACACACCAGAGTGTCATGGCAATGGCTTTTGCAAAGGGCAATGTTCTTGGACTTGATGTTGGGAACTCCTACATCTAATGCCGCGTACACACGAGCGCACATTCCAACAAAATCCATTGCATACACACGGTCACAATGTTGTTGGAAATTCCGTAACGTCGAGAACGCGATGACGTACAATAAGATGAGAAAAGTGAAGTTCAATAGCCAGTGCGGCTCTTCTGATTGATTCCAAGGATGCGTAGAACTTTGTGCGTCGGCATTGTGTACACACGATCGGAATTTCTGACAACGGATTTTGTTGTTAGAAAATTTGCGATGCAGACCTCAACTTTTTTGTTTTGGATATTCCAATGGAAAATGTCCGATGGAGCCTACACACTACACATGGTAGGAATTTCCGACAAAAAGCTCCTAAACATTTTCCATCAGAAAATCCGACCGTGTGATTAGAGTAATGTTCTTTATTTTCTTAAAGTGCATTTGGCCATGCCTTTTGACGCGTTTCACCACAATTACCATTAAGCCAAATTGGGGCGAAACACAGTGTCATGGCCTAAGGTGGGGACTGCGGTAAGCAGCTTCCTGGAAAAAATACTACAGTGTGATTGTATAGACTAGTGCGGCTCGGTAAAAAATATATGCTGAGAAGATATACACTGCCATTCTATATTACTGATCCAACACCGCTTTCTCCTCCACTATCTGATACGGTATACACCGTCACCATATATTATTGGTCCAGCTCAGCTTCCTCCTCCACTGTCTGCCAAGGTATTCACGGTTACTCGAAACAGCAGATCCAGTGCCGCTTCCTCCTCCTTGTCCATCTTATATGATGTGTTCAGAAATTTGCACAAAAGAAAACAAAACATACTGAGGGGAGGAAAAGAAGGGTCAGGCAAGAAACATTCTGATGTTTTATTAAAGAATATATCTTTAAAGAGAAAAGAGCTGCCTTCAGGAGGAGCCTGCTCTCTGTGCATTGCTATGTACATTGCCACTGATCCAGCACCGCTTCCCCCTACACTATCCGACATGGTATACACTGTCATCCTATATTACTGATCCAGCACCACTTCCTCCTACACTATCCGGCAAGGTATACACTGTCGCCCTATATTACTGATCAAGCTCTGCTTCCCCCTACACTATCCGACAAGGTATACACCGACATCCTATATTACTGATCCAGCACCACTTCCTCCTACGCTATCCGACAAGGTATACACCGACATCCTATATTACTGATCCAGCACCACTTCCTCCTACGCTATCCGACAAGGTATACACCGACATCCTATATTCCTGATCCAGCACCACTTCCTCCTACTCTATCCGACAAGGTATACACCGACATCCTATATTACTGATCCAGCACCACTTCCTCCTACTCTATCCGACAAGGTTTACACGGTCGCCCTATATTACTGATCAAGCTCCGCTTCCTCCTACCGTGTAACCCTTGATGTTTTCTACTGTTCGTTTTATAATCCTGCAATGACTTACATTAATGACAGACAGTGTCTCCTCAGGTAGGTCCTTTGTCTGGGGACTGGTATTACTGTCCTTCTTGTACCAACTGGAACTAACTTTTTTTTTTAAATCTTTTTAGGTACCTTTGTGCACGGTTTGTACCTTTATTCCGAAAAGCTAAAATAAATAAAATAAGGTATTCACCCTATTATACTGATCTAGCACTGCTTCCTCCTCCACTCTCTGGCATGGTTACCCTGTATTACTGATCCACTACTGCTGCCTCTGTACCTATCCTTCAACACCTTATATGATGTGTTTAGAAATTTCCATAAAAGAAAAAAAAAAAAAAAAAAAAAACACACAACATACTGAGGGGAGAAAGGGAGAGACCGGCAAGAAACATCTTCTAGTGTACGATTAAAGAATGTGCCTTTAACCACTTTCAGACCGGACCAATTTGCTGGTCAAAGACCAGACCCCTTTTTGCGATTCGGTACTGCGTCGCTTTAACTGACAATTGCGCGGTCGTGCGACGTGGCTCCCAAACAAAATTGACGTCCTTTTTTTCCCACAAAAAGAGCTTTCTTTTGGTGGTATTTGATCACCCCTGCGGTTTTTATTTTTTGCGCTATAAACAAAAATAGAGCGACAATTTTGAAAAAAACACATTATTTTTTACTTTTTGTTATAATAAATATCCCCCAAAAATATATAAAAAAACATTTTTTCCCTCAGTTTAGGCCGATACGTATTCTTCTACATATTTTTGGTAAAAAAAAAAAAAATAAAAATAAAAAAAAAATCGCAATAAGCGATTGATTGGTTTGCGCAAAAGTTATAGCGTTTACAAAATAGGGATAGTTGTATAGCATTTTTATTAATTTTTTATTATTTTTTTTTTTTACTAGTAATGGCGGCGATCAGCGATTTTTATTGTGACTGCGACATTATGGCGGACACATCGGACATTTTTGACACATTTTTGGGACCATTGTCATTTATACAGTAATCACTGCTATATAAATGCAGTGATTCCTGTGTAAATGACACTGGCAGTGAAAGGGTTAACCAGTGGGTGGCAGTGTAGGGGTTAAGTGTTCCTAGGGGAGTGTTACTGACTGTGGGGGGGTTGTGCTTTCATTTAGTGTACACTGATCTCTGCTCCAATCACATGGAGCAGAGATCAGCGTCACTAGTTGCTAGGCAGAATGGAAAAAATGTTGTTTACACAGCATTTCCTCCATTCGGCTGCTCTGTGAGAGACGATCGCGGGGATGCCCGCGGCGATCGAGTCCGCGGGTCCCGCGACCGGACTCACGGGGGTCTCGACCAGCGCGGGAGCGCGCCGCCGGCGGCGCGCTCCCGATGGCAGGGCGGCATCGAATATTGGACGTACCTGTACGCCAATATGCCTGCCCGTGCCATTCTGTCGACGTACATCGTCGTGCGCTGGTCGGGAAGTGGTTAAGGAGAAAAAAGGGCCTCCTCCAGCTGAGACTTCTAGTTTGTGCATTGCTATACAGTACTGTGAAAAAGTATTTGCCCCCATCCTGATTTATTTTTCTTTTGCAAAATGCAGTTTTTAAAATGAGGATTTAATTTATTAAGGGAAAAAGCTATCCAAACCTGCCAGGCTTTATGTGAGAAAGTAGTTGCCCTGTAAACCTAATAACTGGTTGTGCCACCCTTGGCGGCAACACCTGCACTCAAGCGTTTGCGATAACTGGCAATGAGTCTTTCAGATCGCTGTGGAGGAATTTGGCCCACTCTTCTCTGCAGAGTTGTCTTAATTGAGCCACATTGGAGGGTTTTCCAACAAGAACGGCCTGTTTAAGGTCATGCCACAGCATCTCAATCGGAATTGGACTAGGCCTCTCCAAGACCTTAATTTTGTTTGTTTTTTTGAGCCAGAGGTGGATTTGCTGGTGTGTTTCAGATCATTGCCCTGCTGCATAACCCAACTTCACTTGAGCTTGAGGTCAGGAACCGATGACCATCTTCAGGATTTTCTGGTAGAGCACAGAATTCATGGTTCCATCAATAACGGTAAGTCATCCAGGTCCTAAAGCTGCACAGCACCCCCAGACCATCACACTACCACCAACACGTCTAAATGTTGGCAAGATGTTCTTCTTATGAAATGCTGTTAGTTTTATGCCAGATGTAACGGGACGCACACCTTCCAAAAAGTTCACCTTTTCTCTCACCAGTCCACAGAATATTGGCCCAAAAGTCTTGGGAAGAATCAAGATTTGTTTGGCAAACGTGAGACAACCCTTTGTTTTCTTTTTGGTCAGCAGTGACTTTGGCCTTGGAACTCTCCCTTGGATGCCATTTTTGCCCAGTCTCTTTCTTATTGTTGAATCACGAACACTGATCTTACCGGAGGCAAGTGAGGCTGGCAAATCTTTAGATGTTGTTCTGGATTCTTTTATGACCTTCCTGGATGAGTCGTCGTCATGCTTTTGGAGTAATTTTGGTCGGCCGGCCACTCGTGGGAAGGTTCACCACTGGTCCAAGTTAACGCCATTTGTGGATAATGGGTCTGTGTGGTACGCTGGAGTCCCAAAGCCTTAGAAATTACTTTGTAGCCCTTTCCAGACTGATACGTGTCAATAACTCTGTTTCTCATCTGTTCTTGAATTTCTTTAGATCGCGGCATGATGTGTTGCTTTTTTAGATCTTTTAGCGTTCTTCACTTTGTCAGACAGCTTCTATTTAAGTGATTTCTTGATTCAACAGGTCTGGCAGGAATCAGCCAGGGGTTGTGGCGGCAATCAGCCAGGGGTTGTGGCGGCAATCAGCCAGGGGTTGTGGCGGCAATCAGCCAGGGGTTGTGGCGGCAATCAGCCAGGGGTTGTGGCAAGTGAAATTTAACCTTGCTTTCCAAATAAATTAAATGAATCAAAGTTCATTCATGATTTAGCAAGGGGAGGGGGCAATTACTTTTTCACATAGGATCAGGCTGGTTTGAACAGCTTTTTTCCCCTTAATGAAATCATGATTTAAAAACTGCATTTTGTATTTACTCGGGTTATCTGTGTAATATTAAAATTTGTGTGATGATCCGAGTCATTTAAGTGTGACGAATATGCACAAAAAAAAAAAAAAAAAAAATCAGGAAGGGGGGCAAATTATTTTTCACAGCACTGTATGTTTATTGGTAAAGGATCACACTTCTCAGAGGTGCACTGGCATAGCATGTGGCTATCACACATACTATATTACCAAAAGTATTAGGATGTCTACCTTGACACACGTCTTAAACTTTAATGGTATCTCAATCTTAGTCCGTAGGGTTCAATATTGAGTTGGTCCACCCTTTTCAGCTATAACAGCTTCAACTCTTCTGGGAAGACTGTCCACAAGGTTTAGGAGTGTCTATGGAGATTTTTGATCATTTTTCCAGAAGCGCATTTATGAGGTCAGGCACTGATGTTGGCTGAGAAGGCCTGGCTCACCCTCTTCATTCCCAAAGGTGTTCTATTGAGTTGAGGTAATTGACTGTGCAGGCCAGTCAAGTTTCGCCACCCCAAAGTCGCTCATCCATGTCTTTATAGACCTTGATTTGTCCAAATCATTTGGTGGAGGGGGGATTATGGTGTGGGGTTGTTTTTCAGGGGTTTGGCTTAGCCCCTTAGTTCCAGTGAACTCTTAAGGCGTCAGCACAGGCAAAAGGACATACAGGTATGTCCCCTTTAAGAAGCAGCGCTGCAGGCACGTTCTCTGTGACCACGGGTCCCGCGGACTTGATGTCCGCCGGGTGCCCGTGATCGTGTCACGAAGAGGTAGAATGGAAAGATGCCTATGTAAACAAGGCATTTCCCCAATCTGCCTAGTGACAGGACAGAGATCACAGCTCTCTGTAAAGTAGTAGCCCCTCCCCAAACCGTTAGAATCACTTCCTAGGACACACTTAACCCCTTCACTGCCATTTACAGGAATCAATGCATTTTTATAGCACTGATCGTTGTATAAATTACAATGGTCCCAAAATAGTGTCAAAAGTGTCCGATGTGTCCTCCGTAATGTCGCAGTCATAAGAAATTTTTTTTTTATATATATATATATATATATATATATATATATATATATATATATATATATATATATATATATATATATATATATATATATATATATATATATATATATATATATATATATATATATACACACACACACACACACACACACACACACACACACACACACACAGCCGCCATTACTAATAAAATTTTTTTTAATAAAAATGCCATAAATCTATCCCCTATTTTGTAGACGCTAATCAATTTTGGGCAAACCACTCAATATACGCTTATTGCGATTTTTGTTTACCAAAAATATGTAGAAGAAGAATACGTATCGGCCTAAACTGAGGAAAAAAAATATTTTTTTTATATATTATTTTATATACTTATTATAGCAAAAGAGTAAAAAAATTGCTTTTTTTCAAAATTGTTGCTCTTTTTTTTGTTTATAGCACAAAAAATAAAAACCGCAGAGGTGATCAAATACCACCAAAAGAAAGCTCTATTTGTGGGGAAAAAAAGAACGGCAAATTTTGTTTGGGTGCCACGTCGCACGACCGCGCAATTGTCAGTTAAAGCTATGCAGTGCCGAATCGCAAAAAGTGCTCTGGTCAGGAAGGAAGGGGGGTAAAATCTTCTGGGGCTGAAGTGGTTAACCTGAGTAGTACAATCAGATTTGTGTGGGGTTTTTTTTGTTTTTTCTGGCTCGCCTGAACATGTTCTGGGAAACCCATTGTACTAGTTTAATAAAAAAAAATAAAAAAAGATGAATCTCAGCAGCCTAATAAATGTGCGCACCCTGCAGGCCAATGCTGCGTAGCACAGAGCCCATGCACATATAAAAAGGGATGTTCTGGGATTCCCTCTTTGATTGATCACCATATGCAAGGTTATATACATATGCAGGAGGATGTCAGGAAATAGAACAGGGGCAGGCAACCTCGGCCCTCCAGCTGTGGTGAAACTACAAATCCCATCATGCCTGCGAATGCCAGGGTCTCATGGGACTTGTAGTTTCAAAACAGCTGGCAGGGTGAGGTTGCCTACCCCCACAACAGAACATCCTACTAAAACAGGAGCATTTGGGATGGCAGCAGAACTCTAAAAAGAATGAATGGGAAAACATAGTAAAAGGATGGAAGTGCACTTGTAAACGTGCTTCATTTGCTGTAAATGATCTGGATGTCGGCCGTAATGCAGTGCAGTCAGTACAGGCCCGGCGGTCACAGGGAAGCTGCACTGACTTTATTTATAGGCGGAACAGTACAGCGAGTTCTAATAAGCCACAGGGAAGGGCAGACTTTTTAATTCAATGTAAAAATCAATAACGAGAGATGCAAAAGGAGAGATGTTCTGTGTTTAATCACTACCCAGATCTCCCAAGACTGACCGCGGGATTGCTCACAACCCTGCAAACGCATAAAACTGACTCCACTACTCATTATGGGATCCCAAAGCCATTTCATGTACACACGAGGAGGTGTGCTCGCCAAGTGCTGACAGATTAATCTGCCGGCAGCCGCAGCCATAATCACAGGAGGTTAATGGTTAGTTAAAACTTTGTGATTGCTCTGGAACCGTTTATTTATCCAGGCGGTTCGAGGTGCACAGATGTTCCTTAAAGAGGAACTCCAGCTTTCCCTTCAGTCTTGAACACTTGTGCAGGGCTCCTCCTGTACAGAAATTGCTTACGCCGAGTTCCCCGCACACTGCGAGCGTCTCAGTGTGCATTAGGAGCTGTAGCAAGTCAGAGGGAGCCTGCCTCATTTTCTGGCTGGAGGACATCCAGCATCAAATCCATTTCATTGACTAGGTTTAAGTTTTTCTGCATTACAGTAAAACCTGGTTTGGAGGGCAACTTGCGGTTTGGAGGGCAACTTGCGGTTTTAGAGTGTTTTGCAAGACAAGCAACTTTTTTTTAAATAAATTTTGACTTGTATATCAAGACATCGCTTGTATATAAAGTAGCGTCACATCACAACGGAGTATAAAAGAAGAGAGGTGCCTCTAATGCCCTGTACATGCGGTCAGACTTTCCAACACAAAATGTTCGATGGGAGCTTTTTGTTATTCTGACTGTGTGTCGGCTCTATCTGACATTTTCCATAGGAATTTCCGTCACACAAAATTTGAGATCTGAAAACAAAATACGTTGTCGGAAATTCCGACCGGGTGTACACAATTCCGACGCACAAACTTCTGCGCATGCTCGGAATCAAGCAGAAGAGCCGCACTGGCTATTGAACTTAGATTTTCTTGGCTCGTTGTACATCACCCATTGTGCCTTTGTCTTACAGTTTTTTTTGTTTTTGTTTTTTTTACAACCTCTTTAATGTTTGCATAATTCCTCCCTAGATTTAGTCCATAGCTTGCATCAAGGCTATGCTGGCCATACATTATACAATTTCTTTTAGATTTACCTTTAACCATGTAGTGAAAGGGCCGGCCTGATTGCATACAAATTGAAAATCTTTAGGTTTGACCTCATATTATATTAGTGATTCACTTTGTGCTGAAAGAAAACATGAAGTGCCAATAATGGCTGCTAAAAATGCCCACGATTTTACCTTTTTTTCAAAGAACATATGACTCAAAATGCAACACGCTGCATTTTTGATGCTTTCTTGCTGTGTTTTCAATGGGAAGGTGTCAATGGCCAACAATAAATTCATTCAAATTCATATTAAAAAGTCAAAAATGATTAGAGAGAAAAAAAATAATTTTTTATATAATAATAAAAAAAAAAAAATATATATATATATATATATATATATATATATATATATATATATATATATATATATATATATATATATATATATATATATATATATATATATATATATATATATATACACACATATATACATATATACATATACACACACACACACACACACACACACACACATCTTATACATCAGCTGTTTTCTGTGGCGATAAAACCGACCCTATATATATAAACCTAGAGAGATCGAATATACTATATGATCTGAATGTCCATATTCATAGTTTATGTATTCAACATTCTCTATGTCCATTTCCACTGATGTATAAAATGACCTTATTGATTCTTATGAATAAAGAATAAAAAAATAAAATGAATTCTTGGTGAACAGTATCCAAACTCAAAACATGGCTGCTGTACAGGTTGGGGGATGGGATATTCACAGAGTCTGTCTTCAGCCCCCCTTAACAGCACAGTCCCCCCTTTAAACCAATGTCCTTTGCTTCCCTTTACATTAGTGCTCCTTTACAGTGCTGTCCCCATTACATTAACATAAAGGGGACTGCTCTGTAAAGGGTACCCCATATTCCCATCGCACACGTTCATGGATAAGCTCTAAAAGATTTGGGTGCTGCAGCAACAACCAGCTGGGGACTGGTTCAAAAAGTCACAATGGAGATCTTTGCCGGCACGCCATTGGATCATCAAGATCGCGTCAAAACTGAGTTTATTGCATCATCACAACACAAAGCAATGTCACGTTTCGGAGCCACGCAGGGTCCCTTCGTCACATTACATGCCTGAGGAAAGGGCCCTGCGTGGCTCCGAAACGTGGCATTGCTTTGTGTTGTGATCATGCAATCAAATCCGTTTGGAGGCTATCTTGGCGATCTATGGCGTGCCGGCAAATATCTCCATTGCTCTGTAAAGGGAGCCTGTAATGTAAAGCTGACTGTAAAGGAGACACTGATATAAAGGGGACTGCACTGTAATGATTACAGTGCCCCTTTACAGTGCAGTCCCCTAGCAATCGCAGTCACTTCCATCACATTGCCCCTGCAGTCGGTCCACCCCCCCCCCCCCCCCCCATTTCCTCTCTAACATCACACTTCCCCATGCCAATTTCCACCTCCCCTGGACAGGACCCTTACCTTTGGCAGGGAAGAGGCTGTTATCTGTCTGTGTCCTCTCCCAGCTCCCCTGCCCAGCAATGTCATCTTATCAGCGGGGCAGGAGAAGCTCTCCATTCTGATCTGCATCTCCCGCACTCAGCCCTGCTGACAGGATGACATCAGCGGCAGGGCGGGCGGAAGAGCCAGGAGAGGACACACAGGCATGGGTGCACATCCGGTGGTGAGCGGCAACTGCGGTCAGTGGTAGGCCTGTGTGGACTGCGAACGCCACTCATCTCCCGTTGTGCAGCCCGATCATCAACAGGCCGCTAACTGGCACCGTTCCGTGGCCCCAGGGGAGTGGGACCCCTGCCTTAGGGAATTTTGCTGCACTTGCTGCTTTTCAGCCTAGGTCAGGCCCCACTGGGTTCTGGGACTGCCATGTCACAGCTATCCTGGGAGGCAGTGTACTGTACATCGACACAAAAACGTCACCGGCAAATAAAGTGCCCAAATATGAGCACTGTGAGCACGTGCAATAGTATATAGGACCTGGCGAGACCGGCGGCTCATCTGCACAAGTGCTGGGACTTGCAGGATGGAGGCGCAGAAGAGGGACAGGGGGAGGGAATGGATATAGCAGTGAAGTTCTACTACAAGTCAAAGTTTATAATATGTGAAATAAATCAAAAGAGAATTTATAGAATAGGCTACCCAATGAGAAAGGACGCCCCCCCCCCCCTCCCCCCACTACCTCCCATCTAGCAAAGGTGGACACTGGAATCTGGTTTAATTAGTTATACTCAAGCTGCCCAAAAGTATGCAGAAAACGCTGGACTTCTTTATTTCTAAATCCAGCATGGTTTGAAAAGTGTTGTGTGTTTAACCACTTTCAGACCGGACCATTTTGCTGGTAAATGACCAGAGGTCTTTTTACACTTTGGCACTGCGCTGCTTTAACTGGTAATTGCGCGGTCATGCAATGTTGTACCCAAACAAAATTTGCGTCCTTTTCTTCCCACAAATAGAGCTTTCTTTTGATGGTATTTGATTGCCTCTGCGATTTTTATTTTTTGCGATATAAACGTAAAAAGACCGCAAATTTTGAAAAAAAATGATATTTTCTACTTTTTGTTATTAGAAAAATCCAATAAACTCAATTTTAGTCATACATTTAGGCCAAAATGTATTCAGCCACATGTCTTTGGTAAAAAAAAAGTCAATAATTGTATATTTATTGGTTTGCGCAAAAGTTGTCACATCTACAAACTAAGGTACGTTTTCTGGAATTTACGCAGCTTTTAGTTTACGACTGCCTATCTCATTTCTTGAGGTGCTAAAATGGCAGGGCAGTACAAAACCCCCCCAAATGACCCCATTTTGGAAAGTAGACCCCCTAAGGAAATTGATAAGAGGCATGTTGAGCCCATTGAATATTTTATTTTTTTGCCTCAAGCGATTGAATAATGACAAAAAAAAAAATTTTTTTTTTTTTTTACACAAAGTTGTCACTAAATGATATATTGCTCACACATGCTATGGGCGTATGTGAAATGACACCCCAAAATAAATTCTGCTGCTTCTCCTGAGTACGGGGATACCACATATGTGGGACTTTTTGGGAGCCTAGCCGCGTACGGGGCCCCGAAAACCAAGCACCGCCTTCAGGCTTTCTAAGGGCGTAAATTTTTGAGTTCACTTCTCACTACCTATTACAGTTTTGAAGGCCATAAAATGCCAAGATGGCACAAAACCCCCACAAATGACCCCATTTTAGAAAGTAGACACCCCAAGCTATTTGCTGAGAGGCATGTTGAGTCCATGGAATATTTTATATTTTGCCACAAGTTGCGGGAAAATTACAAACTTTTTTTTTTTTTTTTTTTTTCACAAAGTTGTCACTAAATGATATATTGCTCACGCATGCCATGGGCATATGTGAAATGACACCCCAAAATAAATTCTGCTGCTTCTCCTGAGTACGGGGATACCACATATGTGGGACTTTTTGGGAGCCTAGCCGCGTACGGGGCCCCGAAAACCAAGCACCGCCTTCAGGCTTTCTAAGGGCGTTACAGTTTTGAAGGCCATAAAATGCCAAGATGGCACAAACCCCCCCAAATGACCCCATTTTGGAAAGTAGACACCCCTAAATTTAGGGGTACACTAGTGAGACTAGGTAATAAATGGCGGGTGCCCTGAAACTATAAAAAAAATAACTAACCAACCAGCGTCACCTGTAACAGTTATATGGTGATCACTGGTGAAAGGGTTAACTAGGGGGCAATTAGGGGGCTTTATGCGGTAGTATATGGGGGTCCCTGGCGCTATAAAAAGCTGCAGCGAACCTAAATACCTACCTGCCTAACTAGCGTCACCTGTGACACTAATACAGCGATCAGAAAAATGATCGCTTATTAGGCTGGGTTCACACTGGAGCGATGCGGGAACGCCACGAATGCGCGGCGGGTTCCCGCATCGCATGCCTCCCGGCGGCAGTTCACACTGCCCTATGCGAACTGCTGGGAGTGTCAGTGAAATGTTACTGACACCCCCAGATCAGTTCGCATATCGCAGTGCGATCTGCAAACTCGGATCGCATGGTGTGAACACCCATGCGATCCGATTCTGCTGCGGGCCAAAAAAAGGGTCCCGTGCGAATTTGCGGCGGGTGCGGCGAATGGCTGAACTCGAATCGCACAGAGATCGGATGTGATTTGCACTGCAGTGCGGTGCGAATCACATCCGTTCTCATAAACCGCTGCAATGTGAACCCAGCCTTAGTGACACTGGCGACGGGGGGTGATCACGGGGTTAAACCTTTATTGGGGGGGTTAGGGGGGTACCTTAGAACTAAAGGGGGGCTAACCCTAACTGCCCTAACAGTTATTAGTCACAAATGACACCCGCCGGGTGATCAGGGGGTTAAACCTTTATTAGGTAATAAATGGCGGGTGCCCTGAAACTATAAAAAAATAACTAACCAACCGGCGTCACCTGTAACCGTTATATGGTGATCACTGGTGAAAGGGTTAACTAGGGGGCAATCAGGGGGCTTTATGCGGTAGTATATGGGGGTCCCTGGCGCTATAAAAAGCTGCGGCGAACCTAAATACCTACCTGCCTAACTAGCGTCACCTGTGACACTAATACGGCGATCAGAAAAATTATCGCTTATTAGGCTGGGTTCACACTGGAGCGATGCGGGAACGCACGAATCCGCGGCGGGTTCCCGCATCGCATGCCTCCCGGCGGCAGTTCACACTGCCCTATGCGAACTGCTGGGAGTGTCAGTGAAATGTTACTGACACCCCCAGATCAGTTCGCATATCGCAGTGCGATCTGCAAACTCGAATCGCATGGTGTGAACACCCATGCGATCCGATTCTGCTGCGGGCCAAAAAAAGGGTCCCGTGCGAATTTGCGGCGGGTGTGGCGGGTGCGGCGAATGGCTGAACTCGAATCGCACAGAGATCGGATGTGATTTGCACTGCAGTGCGGTGCGAATCACATTCGTTCTCATAAACCGCTGCAATGTGAACCCAGCCTTAGTGACACTGGCGACGGGGGGTGATCACGGGGTTAAACCTTTATTGGGGGGGTTAGGGGGGTACATTAGAACTAAAGGGGGCTAACTCTAACTGCCCTAACAGTTATTACAGTCACAAATGACACCAATGCAAAAAAAAAAAAAAAAAAAAAAAAATGACATTGGTGTCACTGTGACTGGGGGGCAGGGGTAATTGGGGGGGTGATCGGGGGGTAAAGGGGGGGTGTGAGTGTGCCTGGCATGTTCTACTGTGTGTGTAGAGTGTTGGTGCAACTCACCGATCCGCTCTCCTCCGTGTCGGAACGGAAAATACCGACACGGAGGAGAGAATACATCACTTCCTCTCCTGTGTTTACATTACAGGAGAGGAAGTGATGTCACCGGGGATTTCTATTCGTCGGGAGCGATCGCGAGGGGGTGGCCATGAATGAATGGCCGCCCCCTCGTCCCGGATCGCTCCCGGAGGAAAACCGACCGCCGCAGGCACCGGGCGGGGGCCCGATCGGGCCCCCGACCCGCGGGAGGCAAGGGACGTACATGTATGTCCTTATGCCTGCCCGTGCCATTGTACCGACGTACATCGGCGTGCGGCGGTCGGCAACTGGTTAATGTTAAAAAAAAAAAAAAAAAAAAAACAACATGTACACAGATAAAACAATGTATAACAAAATATAACAGACTAAACTCTTAATTATTTTAACCGCTTCCGAATCGCCCACGTACATAAACTGTGGCATGGCAGCTTAGCTGCGCGAAACAACGTCCCAATACATTGTCTTCGTGTCTGGGGTGCGCACACCACCAGCGAGCCACTACCACAGTGATTGGACACAACAGGAGCCAATTAGTGGATCCGGCGGACGCGATGTCCGCCAGGACCATCCAATCAGAGTGGAGAGAGCGCGGTGCAGAAAAGAAAAAAAAAAAAAAAAAAAAAAGAGTGGGAGAGGTAGAGGGAGAGAAAAAAGGGTCAGGAAGGAAATAAATCACACCTGTAGCTGCAATATTTAGAAGAGTTACTCTACTAGTCTCTTCTCTACACTTGAGAGAGAGGGGAGAGAAGAGTGCCAGGGAAAGAAGAGAGTCCATTGCCTACCTGCCCATTGTAGTTGAGTCGGGCAAACCACGCCTTGGATGATCGGTGCTGGTAGAGCTCCAGTGTCAGGTCAGCAGCGTATGGAGGCCACTTCTGGTCAAAGATCCCCAGAGCCATAAGGAGGGGAATTAGAGTCACATCATGAGCAGCGTAAAGGAAAAGCTTCCTGGAAAGGGAAAAAAAAAACCTTTAAAGAGCACCTGTCCTGAATGGCGGCAATCAGTTGTATTTTCTTAAAATGTTTTCTAAGCCGACAGACTGACAGACCCTTTTTCATTGCCCACCTTTAGACCCCTTTCACAATGGAGGCGTTTTTTTTTGGCGCTACAGCGCTAAAAATAGCGCCTGCATAGCACCTGAAAAGAGCCTCAGCTACAAACCCAGTGTGAAAGCCCGAGCGTTCACACTGGGGTGCTGCGCTGGCAGGACGTCACAAAAAGTCCTGGCAGCAGCTTCTCTGCAGCGGAGGAGTAGTGAATGCACCGCTCCTGCTCAGTGCAAACAATGGGGCATTGCTGCAGTGGTGTTTTGCAGGCGGATTTAACCCTTTTTCGGCCACTAGCAGGGGTTAAAACCTCCCCGATATATCGGCCGGATAGCGCCGCTAAAACGACGGTGACTATTTTTAGCACTGCATTACAGCTGACACCCAAGGTGGCTCAGTGTGGAAGGGGTTTTATAGCACAAATTTAACTTTTATTTATCTGATTTGCCATGATGTAAGCTGAACAGTAGCCTAGGGCTTGTTATTTAAAACATATCTAAACCCAAGAAGACAAATACCGGTACATACTACATATAGTGGCTGCAATTATGGGTTTTTTTCCCCGTTAATGCTAATCTGGTGATCCTGCCAGTAACACACTTAATTTCCTAGGGTGACAACGCTCATCGTACTGTATGTATACAGGAGTAGCATTGTCCTATTAGGACAGGAAGTGCACTAGAATGTCAGAACATCTCCCCCTCTCTATAATATGAGGAAAGGGGAGCACAGGATGTTGGGAGCTCCCTGGATTTCTGGCTGGATCAACATGGGGGGAATGTGCACATATTGGAGAGATGTGCTGAGTGATATTAGTTATTTTGTGGAGATGTATAAATAGAGTAACAAATTAGAATCTGAGCTGAAAATAAGTACCATTTTGCTATCTCTTTACACATCCTTTGCTAGTTGTATGAATATCAATTTAAAAGGCTAAGGCAGCCAATCGCAAATCAGTAAGGACAAGTTAGGATCACTGCACTAGAAAATGGTTTTCAAAAAAGGACAACTTGTACCAGTTTTAAGTTACATACAGACCTTGCTGGTGAAATATCAATATGTACCTGGAAGGTATAGCAGGAGGCGTATTCCTTGTTACTGCCAGCATGTTCCTCTGCAGGATGTACAGGAACGGCCCCACCATCAGCTTCAAGACTTCCCTATCATATAAAACAAAATGTCATCATTTTCCACAACCAACCAATTTGGAGACAAGTGGGGGGGGGGGAAATTATAAAAAGTAGGCGAGATGTCAGGTTATAGAATGGAAAATCCCTTCAGTCTATACACTGTTATAACTATTGGGGGTTGTGCTTCAGTAAGATCCCGACATACATCTGATCGACACCCACCAACAGCTCTGAGGTCTTGGAAACATCCTTTGGATCAGATTTGATCAGAACTAAGACCCCTTTCACACCACACCGCCCATAACGTCGGCGGTAAAACGCTGCTATTTCGCTATTTTTAGCTGCGTTTTACCGCCGGATTTGCGGCGCATTTCAGCCGCTAGCGGGGCACTTTTACCCCCCCCCCCCCTGCAAGCGGCGGAGAAAGGGTTAAAACCACCAGCAATATGCCGCAATAGAGGCGTTTTAACGGCGGTATTACAGCGCTGCCCCATTGATTTCAATGGGGAGCGGCGGTGGAGGAGCAGTAAACACACCGCTCCAAAGAAGCTGCTGGCAGGACTTTTCCCTGACGTCCTGCCAGTGCACCGCTGTAGTGTGGAAGCCCTCGGGGCTTTCACACTACAGACAATGGATTGCAGGCGCTATTTCTAACACTATAGCGCCTGCAAAACCCCCTGGTGTGAAAGGGGTCTAAACCCCCATACACACCATCAGATTTTCTGCTGATTTTTGTTTTTAGATTTACCAAAACCATATAATACAAGGACAAAACCTTAGGAGTTTCAATGTGTGTGCAATCAAACAGGCCCTTGCACTACATGGTTTTGATAAATCTGAAGACAAAAATCAGCAGAAAATCTGATAGTGTGTATGGGGCTTTAGTGCTTAAAGGATAAGTTCACCTTTCGTAACATGTTACATACAGTGCATCCAGAAAGTATATTTACAGTGCTTCACTTTTTCCACATTTTGTTATGTTACAGCCTTACTCCGAAATGGATTCAATTCATTATTTTCCTCAAAAGTCTACAAACAATACCCCTTAATGACAACGTGAAAGAAGTTTGTTTGAAATCTTTGCAAATTTATTTAAAAAAAAAAACAAAAAAAAAAAAAAAAAAAAAAAAATACATAAGCATTCACAGCCTTTGCCACGACACGAATTTATCTCAGGTGCCTCCTGTTTTCACTGATGATCCTTGAGATGTTTCTACAACTTGATTGGAGTCTACCTGTGGTAAATTCAGGTGATTGGACATGATTTGGAAAGGCACACACCTGACTATATAAGGCCCCAAAGTTACCAGTGCATGTCAGAGCACAAACCAAACCATGAAGTCCAACGATTGGTCTGTAGACCTCTGAGACAGGATTGTATGGAGGCACAGATCTAGGGAAGGGTACAGAAAAAAAGTCTGCTGCATTGAAGATCCTAATGAGCACAGTGGCCTCCATCATCCGTAAATGGAAGAAGTTTGGAACCACCAGGACTCTTCCTGGAGCGGGCCACCCGACCAAACTGAGCGACCAGGGGAGAAGGGTCTTAGGGAGGTGACCAAGAACACAACAATCACTCTGAGCATTTCTCTGTGGAGGGAGACAACCATCTCTGCAGCACTCCACCAATCAGGCCTGTATGGTAGAGTGGCCAGATGGAAGCCACTCCTCAGTAAAAAGGCAGACGACAGCCCACCTGGAGTTTGCCAAAAGTCATCTGAAGGACTCTGACCATGAGAAACAAAATTCTCTGGTCTGATAAAACAAGGATTGAACTCTTTGGCCTGAATGGCAAGCGTCATGTCTGGAGGAAACCAGGCACCGCTCATCACCTGGCCAATTCCATCCCTACAGTGAAGCATGGTGGTGGCAGCATCATGCTTTCGGGATATTTTTCAGCGGCAGGAACGGGGACCCTAGTCAGGATGGAGGCAAAAGATGAATGTACCAATGTAAAAAGACATCCTTGATGAAAACCTGCTCCAGAGCGCTCTGGACCCCAGACCGGAGCGAAGGTTCATCTTCCAATAGGACAACGACCCTAAGCACGCAGCCAACATAATAGGAGTGGCAATGGGACACTGAAAGTCCCGAGTGGCTCAGCCAGAGCCCAGACTTGAACCAGATTGAACATCTCTGGAGAGATCTGAAAATGGCTGTGCACCGAAGCTCCCCATCCAACCTGATGGAGCTTGAGAGGTCCTGCAAAGAAGTATGGGAGAAACTGCCCAAAAAAATAAAAATGTGTCCCAAGCTTGTAGCGTCATACTCAAAAAGACTTGAGGCTGTAACTGGTGGCAAAGGTGTTTCAACAAAGTACTGAGCAAAGGCTGTGAATACTTATGTACATGGGGTTTTTTGTTTTGTATTTTTAATAAATTTGCAAGGGTTTCAAACAAACTTCTTTCACGTCATTAGGCTCCATTCACATTTGTGCGACTTGTCCTGTGACTTGGGACTGGAAAGTAGCATGACAAGTCGTACCCCATGATTTCCAATGAGTGCCATTCATATTTGTGCTACTTCAAGTGGCACTTGGTCCGACTTTGATGTGAGTTGAGGGCCACAGACATGCCCTGAAATCACGGCAAAATCACTAGACTTTCAAGTCACGGCAGCGTGAAAGGGGCCTTATGGGGTATTGTTTGTAGAATTTGGGGAGGAAAATAATGAATTCAATCCATTTTGAAATAAGGCTGTAACATAAAATGTGGAAAAAGTGAAGCGCTGTGAATACTTTCCGAATGCACTGCATTACACCCATATTCAGGGTGTAACATGTTACGAACGGACTGCCCCCCACACCTCTCCGATCCCCGCTGAGACAGCTAGTGGGAGATAAAAAAAAAAAAAAAAAAGTGTCCGAGCAGGACTCCGCCTGCCAGGTTGTGTCACTCATTCATAGTGACCTGTGAATGGAAAACTATTCTAAAAAGGCAGACTTATTTTTTTACCTTAATGCATTCTCTGCATTAAAAAGGTAAAAAAAAACTTCTGCATGCAGCTCCCTCCACAGGCCCCCCCCCCCCCCATTTACTTACCTAAGCTTGCCATTGATCAACATGGGCAGCAGCTCTCATCTTTCTCCCTCCTCATTGGCTCAGGCACATCAGAGGGAGCCATTGGCTCCTGCTGCCGTCAATCACAGCCAGTGAGAAGGGATGTTGGGGGCGAGGCCGAGCCGCGCTCTGTGTCTTAATGGACACAGAGCTGGGCTTGGAAGCTAGCACGCACAAGCGGCTTGTTATACGGGACCTCGGCGCGCGGGGGGGCATGGGGTGGAGCCAGGAGCGCCAGCAGGGGACCCAAGAAGAGGAGGACCAAGGTTGCTCTTTGCAAAACTATTAAATGGCATGTTATTTTAATAAAAGAACAAAAATTAGCATTTACAATCACAAAAAAAAAAAAGTGCAGTTGCACGCTGCAAGAACAGCTGCTCCAGAGATTAGAAAACGAGCAGAAGCTCTGCTGACTTCCAGTATCCAATCACGTGCAAGCAAAATGTATTATTATTTTTTCCCTTGCACATGATTGGGTACACTTTACAAAGTGAAGATTTACCTCATTTACTAAGCTCTAAGTGCAGTCTATTTGTCTTAAGTAAAAAAAAAAAAAAAAAAAACATAATCTGCCTTTTGCAAAAATAAAAATTAAAAAAAGTTGCAGCAACACCGATCTAATGATCAATGCGCATTTACGTTTTTTTGGGGTTTTTTTTTTTTGCAATGGAGCCTGCAGAGCAGCTGTGATCAATGCATTGCAGATATAATGGTTTCCCCAGCCTCAGAACACATGGAGGAATAGTCCCGATGGAGAAATTGTGATGTTCCACCATCAGAAGAGAAAGGTTTGAGCTTTATGTATGTGGCCATGCAGTATATATGGGTACAATATGAAACGTGGTCTAAAGCATGGACCAAGCCTTCAAAATCAACTTGTGTTCACTGCAGAGAACCAGTCAGCAATGGACATTTGTATTTGGCCAAAGTCTCCCTTCTGGATCTGTAATAACAGAGCAGCATTACCTGACAGTACCATTTCTATTATTTACTTGTATTCTCTACCTGTCATAGCAAGAGAGCCTTGGTAACCCAATTGTCATTCCATTCCATTTACATGAACACAAATCAGTATACAATCGTACAGAAGAAGTATGGAGTCTTCCATTTCTGGCCTCTCCTTCTGAAAATACTAGCTGCCTGGCTATTATCCAGTTTCAATATCTTCAGCACTTTCTAAATCAGCGACGCAGAACAAGATGTGCAAATTATGAGGAAAATTTCCCACACGCCCTTCTGTCAAAGTGCATGGCTCCTAAGGCCCCCTTTCACACTGGGGCGTCAGCGGTAAAGCGCCTCACTATTTTTAGCGGCCCTTTACAGTAATTTTTGCGGCGGTTTTCGGCTGCCACCGGGGCTCTTTCAACCCCCACTAGCGGACGAAAAGGGTTAAAACGACCCACAAAACGACGATGCAGCAGAGCTTTGCCAGTGGTGCCCATTTAGTTCAATGAGCAGGAGCGGCGCTCCTTCACCACTCCAAAGATGCTGCTTGCAGGACTTTACCGTCCTGCAAGCGCTCCGCTCCAGTGTGAAAGACCTCCGGCTTTCACACTAGGAAATGAGAGGAATGTTACAGGCGCCATTTTAGTGCTGCAGCGCCTGTACAGCACCTCAGTGTGAAAGGGGTCTTATAGAAATCATAAGGTTGATCTACTAAAAGGCAAAAGAGACTCTGCACTTTCCAAGTGCAGTTGCTCCAGGGTTTTTTTTAAGTTAGTTAAAACTTAATTTTTCAAAGAATGTCCAATCGCATGCAAGAAAAAAAAAAAAAAGACGCAAAAAAGACGCAAAAAAAAAAAAAAAAATTTTTTTTAATGCATTCTTGCACAGGATTGGATGAAGGAAATCAGCAAAGCTCCCCCCCTCCTTGTAAAGTGCACAGTCTATTTGCACAGACCCTGAGCCTCACCAAACCCTACTACTAAAAGAAAGCATCATGTTTTTATCCTCTAGCCTACACTGCACATACAGTTCTTTGAAAAACTTAATAATACCTCTTGAAATTTGCCACATTTTGTCATGTTACAACCAAAAACGTAAATATATTTTAGTGGAATTTTATGCAATAGACCAGAAGGAAGTAAAGTGATAAATGGTTTTCACATTTATTTATTTTTTTTACAAATAATCATCTGAAAAGTGTGGGGTGCATTTGTATTATATACTCTGATACCCCTAACTAAAATCTAGTGGTACCAATTGCCTTCAGAAGTCACCCAATAGTAAATAGAGTCCACCTGTGTGTAATGTATTCTCAGTATAAATATAGCTTTTCTGTGAAGCCTTCAGAGGTTTGTTAGAGAACCTTAGTGAACAAACAGCATCATGAAGCCCAGGCAGGTCAGGGATAAAGTTGTAGAGAAGATTAAAGCAGGGTTAGGTTATAAAAAAAAATATCCCAAGCTTTGAACATCGCACGGAGCACTGTTTAATAAATCATCTGAAAATGGAAAGAGTATGGCACAACTGCAAACCTACCAAGACATGGCCGTCCACCTAAACTCACAGGCCAGGCAAGGAGAGCATTCATCAGAGAAGAGCCAAGAGGCCCATGGTAACTCTGGAGGAGCTGCAGAGATCCACAGCTCAGGGGGGAGAATCTGTCCACAGGACAACTATTAGTTGTGCTCTCCACAAATCTGACCTTTATGGAAGAGTGACAAGAAGAAAGACATTGTTGAAAGAAAGCCATAAGAAGTCCCATTTGCAAGAAGCCATGTGGGGGGCACAGAAAACATGTGGAAGAAAGTGCTCAGGTCTAAAAGCAAAAATCGGTGTGTGGCGTAAAGCTAACATTGCACATCACCCTGAACACACCATCCCTACTGTGAAACATGGTGGTGGCAGCATCAGGTTGTGGGGATGTTTTTCTTCAGCAGGGACAGAGAAGCTGGCCAGAGTTGATGAGAAGATGGATGGAGCCAAATACAGGGCAATCTTAGAAGAAAACCTGTCAGTCTGCAAAAGACTTGAGACTGGGGTGGAGGTTCACCTTCCAGCAGGACAACGACCCGAAACCTACAGCCAGAGCTACAATGGAATGGTTTAGATCAAAGCATATTCATGTGTTAGAATGGCCCAGTCAAAGTCCAGACCTAAATCCAATTGAGAATCTGTGGCAAGACTTGAAAATTGCTGTTCACAGACGCTCTCCATCCAATCTGACAGAGGTTGAGCTTTTTTTCAAGGAAGAATGGGAAAAAATGTCCCTCTCTAGATGTGCAAAGCTGGTAGAGACATCCCCAAAAAGACTCGTAATTGTAGAGAAAGGAAGTGCTACAAAGTATTGACTCCGGGGGGCGCCATACAAATGTACCTCCACATTTTTCACATATTTGTAAAAACATTTTGAAAAACATTTATCCTTTTCCTTCCACTTCACAATTATGTGCCACTTTGTGTTGGTCTATCACATAAAATACATTTACATTTTTGGTTGCAACATGAAAAAAAAAAAAAAAGTGTGGAAAATGTCAAGGGGTAGGAATACTTTTTCAAGGCACTGTTACTCTGCACAACAAATTCACAAGACCTAATAATTTATTTGCATTACCAAAACAACAATTCACCCAACATCTATGAACAAAGTTTATGTCTCACCTGTTATTAGGCCCCACCATATATGACACAATATTGAGGGCTCTTTGCTCCGTCTTCTGCAGATGGCTTTTATATTTCAAAGAGAAGGGAAATCCATGCACCTAAAGAGAAAAAAAAAATAAATAAAAAAAAAAAACAGTTCAAAAATGATTGCACAATAAATGTAACAGAGTTCCATGCTGGAGGATTGTATCCATTCTATACACCATAAAGTCACACGCACAAAGACCTGAAATGGAAACTCTGAGGGCACTACCTGCTAAGTGTCCCCTCCAGGGCTTGATGTGATGTACTGCAGCCATGCCCAGTGTCACAGAGCCATTTATTTTTCTGTATTTTTTTTTTTTTTTCAGCCAAATGGGGATTTTGTATTGCAAACGGCACTGCAATCACAAGCCAAGCATTTGGCGCACGATTGCAGTGTAGCCCAATTGATTAAACGGGCAAGTTTTACAGGCTGTAGAGCTTGTCAGACTCGGCATTCAAGAAAAATTTGGATTGCATGTGCACAGTCTCCTCTGGCAGCATGTTATGTTTTAGGTGGGTGGTAAAAGTGCGTCTCAACCACCTGTTTTTAGCACCCCATGTGAAAGAAGCCAAATAATGTTCTCCTATAACAGGGGTCTCAAACTGGCGGACCTCCGAGTGTTGCCAAACTACAAATCCCATGAGGCATTGTACAAGGATGACTCCCACAGGCAGAGACATGATGGGACTTGTAGTTTGAGGGCCACCAGTTTGAGACCCGTGGCCTAAATAGTCCGGTTGTTGGAAAGTTGGACCATGCGGGTTTTGATTGCACTTTCACATACAGAGCCAATACATATGAAACTGAAGGATTATAGAAGGAAT
The DNA here is from genome assembly GCF_037356315.1 of Lithobates pipiens. Lineage (NCBI taxonomy): Eukaryota > Metazoa > Chordata > Amphibia > Anura > Ranidae > Lithobates > Lithobates pipiens. The sequence continues at coordinate 43,277,275 of NW_027507748.1, read as the reverse complement.
GATGTTGATAGGATTTAGTATTACATTCAGGGATGGATAATTAAAGCAGAACTTCGAGATTTCATGCCAAGAAAAAAAGTCCCTTTCATCCTACAGATCAGAAGGAAGACCTGGGACCCGGCCTGTCATGTGATTGCGGTGGCTTTTATTTTAATAAATAGTGGATAACTAGAGAGGTGAAAAAGAAAAATGGAGGTGATCTACCTGGAGCTTACACAGGGATAAGGACCCTCCCCCTGCCTGGCGACTGCTCACAAGCTGAATGCACCATTGTGGAAGGGAGGGGAGAGACCCGTAAAAAAACACCGGCTATTTGTCTCGACTCCAGCAGGCACCAGTGGAAGGCAACTCGTTACATGGCTCCAACGCCACGCACATACGATCGGAATTTTGGTGGTTTTCCCGACGGGATTCCAGATTTCGCTCAAGCTGTCTTGCATACACACAGTCACACCAAATTCCAACCACCCAGAACGCGGTGACGTACAACACGTACGACAGGACTAGAAAAAGGAAGTTCAATACCCAGTAGCCAATAGCTTCCATCTCGTAGTTGAATCTGAGCATGCGTGAGTTTTTGCATGCCGGAATTGCATACACACTATCAGAATTTCCGAAAGAAAGTTTTTCTGTCGGGAAAATTGAGAACATGCTCTGAAATTTTTGCTGGCGGGAATTCGGCCAGCTAAATTCCGATGGAGCATACACACAGTCACATTTTCCGATGAAAAGCTCTAGTTTTTTTTTGCTGGCCGAAATTCCGATCGTGTGTACACATTTATAATCACCCAGGATAATAAAAAAAGGACAATAGCTTTGCTCACAACAGCCAATCAGAAGCCTGCTTTCATTTTTTTTTCACATGTACCAAAAAAGCAGCAGCTGAAATCCAATTAGTTGCTTTAAGCAACCTGCATATTTGTCGGGGGGGGGGGCGTGGCCTGGCGAGCGATTGAGTAGGACATGGGTAGTAGGAGCTCCTCTTGACGACTATCCTGTATAACAGCCTGATCGTACATCCGAGAGTATTTTCACCCACAAAGCCGACTGTGGATCCCGGGACCAGGACTTAATATGTCGCCACCTAAAAAATCATCCACGGCGGTGGAGAAATTGGCTAAATATCGCCTTGATGGGGACGACGAGCAGTCCAAAGATGGCACTGCCGCATGTCCAGGGGAAGACCCCCATGCCGTGGAAACATGAAAGGTGCTGGATGCCATAGCCGCTCTCTAGGGTACCCTCATGGCCAAAATAGACGAGGTAAAGATAGATATTTCGCTCCTGAGACAGGACCCCTCTAAAGTGAAAGATAGGGTTACTGAAACGGAAACCCGTATTAGCAACACTGAGGATATTTTACATCCATTACAGCATTCCACATGCAAAGGCAGATCCAACAACTTCACTCCCATCAAGATGACATGGAGAATAGTATTCGCCGCTGTAACCTTACATTTATTGGATTGCCTGAACAGGCTGAAGGTGAAGACCCGGCAGAGTTTCTGGGGAATCTCCTCATTACCACATATGGCAGGGAGGCCTTCTCAGTCATGTTTGCGGTGGAGAGGGCGCACATCGTATACAAACTAAACCCCCACCTGCAGGAGTGCCCCCCCCCGAACCTTTATTGCTAAAATTTCTGAATTTCAGGGACCAAGACAAGATCATGCGGCTTACTAGAGAGAAGGGAAATATACCAGTTGGTAATGGTCATTTAGCGGTGTTCCTGGACTTTTGTAATGAAGTGCAAAGGAAGAGGTCTCAGTTCCAGGATGTCAAGCGTCGCCTTAGGGTGCTACATCTTAAATATGCCATGCTCTTTCCAGCCAGACTTAGAGTGGAGGAGGGTGACCGGGCACAATTTTTTGAGACCCCCAACTGCGGCTTGGCTGGACCAAAGTGGGAGACTGGACTAACGGATGAATCGGATGGCCGATACTGTGAGTAGTTTTGATCAACCTGCATATTTGTCCACAATCGGCATGTGAGGTCTTCCCGTCTCACCTGTTCGGCCAGCAGGTTGTCAAGCAGTAAGAAGAAATCCACTTCCTCTTTGTTATCAATATTCAGGTCCTGCTGGAGCTTTTTCAGCTCGTCTTTCATTCCCGGCTGGTTGTTGGCATCAGATATCCGGCTACTGAAACATCAAAACGTCAGCTAAACAGTATCCAAGCCCAGCAACAAAAATGTAATACACTGCAGCTTACCCGTCCTTAGATGTGGTGGCCTCCTTAGGTTACATTCACACCGGTGATTTAGGCCAGTGTGAAGTGTAGCAGCAGGAATCTTATGATCGCTGCTGTGGCTCTGAGTGGCTAGGTGCAGCCATCAACGCCGTTCACTATAATGACAGATCACCGCAGCCGCAGCCATCATCTCTTCTCTACATAGCCAGCGATTACCTGCGGTGATCGCAGATCCCACTACAATTAGCACGGCCAGTGTGAATATAGTCTTAGTTTTCTTTTTCCCCTTTATATTATTAACCTAGTAACTCTGCCCATTACACAGCTCCTGTCCTAGGGTGACAACACTCACTCACCGTAATGTATTTGTGAAGGAGCACTGGACATGGGACAGGACTACAGAACACCTCTCCCTTTCTTCACCATAACACAAGGGTTCTGTAGTCCAAGTTTGCATGGAAAAATTAAACTTAAAGTGTTACTAAACCCACCACAATAAAATCAGTCTGTATATGCATTAAGAATGCTCGTTATACTCACTGTGGGACCTAAAGGGTTATTCCTTTGCATTGTGTAAACCAACTGTATGATCCTATCTTCTCTGATCCTCCCCTTCTTCCACTGCCCCAGTCTATCTGCTGATGGTACAGAGCCCTAGTAGTCACTCTGCACATGCTCAGTTTTAAATCTGTTTTTTCCCCCCTTTAAAATCAACAGATCTAAACACAAAATACAAGTGCACAATACAAAAAACAATACATGTTGGTCAAAATATGTATTCATCACTGAGATCCTCATCAGATCACGATACCATTTTTCTTTATAGTAAATAGATTAAAGTCATAATAAAATACTATCTAGAACATACAACCTTTCAGTCACCACAATGTCAGCCCCATCATATACATCTTCAGTAAATCATATCATAAATAATCCATATAATCTATATCGCAATATACACATGCAGAGTTTGGTTTTTTTGGGGGATTTTTTTTTGGGGGGGGGGGGGGGTGTATATGATTGCCACAGAGCCAATCAGCACTGTCCAGACAGAGGGCCAGTGGTCCTGCAGCCTCACAGGACAGTCAGGAGAATTAAAACTCCTCCTACAAGCTTTAACCAGACACTGATGGATGTCACAAGACTGCTATATACTGCTGATGAGAAGAGGTAGTTAGCATATTTACCTTTCTGGGAGACCAGATATAGTGAATGCCAGCTCCTGGGTTTAGTAACCCTTTAAAGCCCAACTGCAGGCTAAACTACACTAAAGAATCATCCCTTTCAATGGGACAGTGCCAGCACTGCAAGGGTTAAATGCTGGTTTAGGTCAAGATGAACAAAAAAAAAAAAAAAAAAAAACCATGATGATGATTGACTTACCTGATCCTCCACTCCTCCCTGCAGCCTCTTCTCTCCCATGTTCTAACGGTCTAGGATCCTGACATCATTAATAATAAAGAATGTTCCATAGACCTACATTGGAAGCGTTGACACAGAGGGACAGTCCAGCACCAGAACACGGGGGGAGTGGAGGATCAGGCAAGTTAAAGCGTTTCTCCTCTCCCTTAGACAAAATTAGAAATTACCCCCTCCAGTGCGATCACAGTCCCACTGCAAGGGATCATTTGAAATTTTCCTAGAACTGGGTTGTAAAAGTGTAATACATGAAGTTTTAGGATGACAAGATTTGTAGTAAAATCAATAAGGTTTTTGCCAGAAATCTTGTCACCCCACTGCAAAGTGAAATGTTCATTTTGGTCTGGGGCACCAGTTTTCCCTAGCTTATCTCTCTTGCCTCCCCCGGAAGCTGGTCCTTTCCTCTTGCTTCCAACGCTCCAAGCTGTATGCATGTCCCTTGGTGTCCTTGATTACAGTGCAGGACTGCTGGTCCTGCACTGTACATGAAGACCTCAGAGCTGCGACCGATGGACAAAGCACCAAAGAGAAGTAGCTTTGGGGGACCGTTTACATGAAGAGGAGCCGTAGGAGAGTAAACTAGACACGTGCAATTTGTTTTGGTACGAATGTACATTTGGACCAATTTTTCGTTATTCGGATGTATCCAAAAATTGAATTTTCTAACAAAATTCTAAATTTTCAAAACAATTCAAATTCCTTGTCACCCTTGTGATGTCACAGATGGGGAGAGCATGCTGGGTCGATGAGGTCACAAGGGGGCGGGGTCACACACTGACGTCATCGAGTGATCCGCCCCTTGACAATTTTTTTCCTTGCTTTTTTCGGGTCCGGTGGTGGCGGCGGGCATTGCGATTGATGATGGATCTACACCGGGGGACAATTTTAATTTTTTATAGTAAAGGTGTCAAAAACCTGTGCTGTGTCTTTATTCACTTTTTGATGAATGGGTATGGGCACTATGTACATACTCCTTCATATAGTGGGGGAAAGGCCGGGACCTGGGGGCCCCCCCTTCCAGATTTGGATAAGCCCCCCCGCCCATAGACCTTCACAACCACCTCCCATGGTTGTCGGGAAGAGGCCCCCCCCCACCCCTCCGTGTTGAGGTCATGTGGCCTGGTATGGTTCAGGAGAGGGTGACAGTTTGTCCTCCCCCCTTTCCTGGCATGTCGGGCTCCATGCTCGAATAAGGGTCTGCTATGGATTTTTTTTTTTGGGGGGGGGGGGGGTGACCCACTTTTTTTCCCCAGAATTTTCAATTGCCAGCATTCTTTTGTTAACATTTCAGCTCTCAGCAGGAAAGCCGACTGCTGAGTCTTCCGTTGTTAAGGACATGACGGGCGGCTTCCCCGGCCGGCTCCCTAACAACCAGCTATTCTTCACACAGAATTTAAATCAATTGATCATTTTTCGACCGATCCGAAACGTTCAGAAAATGTGGAATTTATGAGAAAATTGATAAAAGAAACAAAATCAAACAGAACTAAAACTAAACAAATTCTGAATTGAATCAAAGAAACAAAAATTAGTAACATAACGAATCTATCCAAAATATATGTTTCCGTTCTGCATGTGTCTAGAGTAAACCTGCTTTCTAATGGTGCCCTAAACCGAGGATGCTCAACCCACCTAACTACTCTACATTTGTTTTCTCCATCAGCACATCCCCCACAGTTATTACTTTTTGTATCTCTTGACCTTCCCTCTTTGATTGTAAGCTCTAACAAGCAGGGCCCTCCGATTCCTCCTCTATTAAAGTGTATTGTAACTGTGCTGTCTGCCCACAAGTTGTAAAGCGCTGCGTAAACTGTCTGCGCTATATAAATCCTGTATAATAAGAATAAATGACCCATGGCCCGCGGAGCCCATTGATGTGGCCCGCAACCTCAAACCAGGGAAAAGCATGCTCTGGGATGGCGGGTCGGCAAGCCCAAATCACAATCAATGGGTTGCAGGCTTGTCATCCCGGAGTGCATGGAGCCGGCTGCAACAGCAGAGGAAGCAGAGGAAGCAGGAACCGTATAAGCCGATGCTTCCTCCTAGTGATGTGAAAATGAAAGTGGCTTGTGTTATAGTACAGACATCATGAGTCCCGTCCAGCCTGGCCACAGTCTTCATCCTCAGCAAGCGCAAGGAAGAAAAGGTATTGTGGTTTCATCTTCTAATCTAAACCACAGGTGTCAAAAGTTGTAGCACTACAAGTTCCATGAGGCATTGCAAGGCTGACAGTTACAAGCATGACACCTACAGGCAGAGGCATGATGGGAAGGGTAGTTTCGCAACAGCTGGAGGGGCCGCCAGTTTGACAGCCCTGTAAACTATACAACAGGCCTGCGGTTATATTTATTACTGTAATACCCACATCCTATCTATATCACACCCTTCACCACAGTCTGGGTCCAGCTATATAGCCATTTCCTCCTTCATTATCTGCACAGAAGGCCAAAGATCTGCCATGATGAATGAGTGTGAAGAAAATGTGGAGTTTAACTGCTTCAGGCCACTTTTTGCGATCTGCGATTTTTAATCGGGACTGTGACATTATGGCGGACACATCGGACAATTTTGACAAATTTTTGGGACCATTGGCATTTAATCAGCGATCAATGCGATAAAAATGCACCAATAACTGTATAAATGTCACTGGCAGGGAAGGGGTTAACACTAGGGGCAATCAAGGGGTTAACTGTGTTCCCTAGTGTGTGTTCTAACTGAAAGGGGAAGGGGACTGTGTAGGGGAGATGACAGTTCGCTATTCATACTTTGTATGAACAGACGATCTGTCTCTTCTCCCCTCAGAGAACCGGGATCTGCGTCTACACAGACACAGACCCCAGTTCTCAGTGTGTCAGCAGCGATCGTGGGAGCCTAGAGGTGATATAGACCGCCGGGCACTTGCATCGGCTCCAGGAGTGAGCAGCCGGCGCATCAGCGTAACATAACGTCGTTTCACTCAGCCCTGCCATTCTGCCGCAGTAAAATTGCGGCGGCTGGTCAGCAAGTGGTTAAGTGCTATCCTTCACTGGTGAAGCCTGGTTCACACCAGTGTGGCTTTAAAATCACGCTACTTCAGCACAATTTAAAAGCTGCAGATCCATGCGATTTGGATATCCGATTTCATTGCGGCTTGCGACTTAATTTAATAGAAGTCAATGCAAGCCGCAATAAAATCGCAAAAAAAAGTAGTGCAGGAGCCTTTTTCAAAGTCGCTGCAAAAATGGGGTGCAACTTGTTATGCGATTTTGAACTGTGTGAACCAGGGCTAAAAGTAAAGCCGATTTCCAGGTATGGCAATTTTTACAAAGTTACATTGCTCCAAGCTGGACCAATGTCAAATCCCAACTCTGGGTAAAAAAACAACATTTTCCCATGCAGCAGAGCTGTAGGGGTTAACTGCTTATTTTGTCTAGAAGTGAACACAATGCCTATACTCACCCGATCCTTCAGAAAATGGCACTCCTTCACGCTCAGCGGTGGACTGTTCCTGATGTCTTCATGACCAGAGCCAATCTATGAGCGTGATGACGTCAGGAACAGTCCACCACACAAGAATGCTAGACCACAGGGGGGTCAGGAGCTGCAGGGGCTGGTCTTGCGCTGGGAGGATCAGAGGATTAGGTGGGTAGATAGATCTCTGCTTTTTAATCCTCTAGACAAAAACGAGCAGTTAACTCATGCAGTGCAGGCACAGCCCCACTGCATGGAAAAAAAAAAAAATTTGCCTGGAGTTCAGCTTTAAAGTGTTACTAAACCCGGGACCCTGCATTCATTATATCTGGTCTCCCACAGTATACAGAACATGGAGATGCAATTTTACTAAATATAAAATGCCAAATACCTTTTCTCATCAGAAGTATATAGCAGTCTCGTGACTTCTATCAGTTTCTGGGTAAAGTTTGTAGTTTTCCTTCTCCCCTTATTGTCCTATGAGGCTGCATGACCCCTGACCATCTGTCTGGACAGTGCCGATTGGCCCTTTGCTGATCACATGCACCCACCCAAGAAAAAAAAAAAAAAAAAAAAAAAACACACTAGTGCAATACACACTAAACTGAGCATGTGCAGAGGGACTCCAAAGCCTCTGTACTATCAGGAGATGGACGGGGGACAGTGGAAGACTATAGGATCAAACAGCCTTTTTACACAATGCAGACTTGCTTCGGATTCAACACACATTAAACGGAGTGTTTCTCAACTCCAGTCCTCCAGGCGCCCCAACAAGTCACGCTTTCAGAATCACCGTTATTTTGCACAGGTGATTTGATCAGTTTCACTGGCTTAGTAATTACCACAGCCCTTTCATCTGAGGGAAATCCTGAAAACATGACCTGTTTGGGTGCCTTAAGAACTGGAGTTGAGAAACACTGCATTAACTGCTAGTTTACACTTTCTTCAAAACAAGGCTTCGGACACGCTTTGTTAAAGCGCTCTGAACGCTAGTCAAAGCTCCTGTCACTAAATTAAATGGTTAGCTTACAGTCCTGTTTACACCTTTTGCTTTGCTTCAAAAATTATACCCCATGTAGCTTTAGTTGTGCTTCAAAGCCTCCATAGAAGCCTATACCAAAAGCCCCACCAAAAGCCCCACCAAAAGCCCCACCAAAAGCCCCACCAAAAGCCCCACCAAAAGCCCCACCAAAAGCCCCACCAAAAGCCCCACCAAAAGCCCCACCAAAAGCCATATTTTGAAGCAAGAGTAAACCAGCCCTAACAAGCATGCTTTACTGCATATACAGCTTGATTTTATTGTTGTGGGTTTAGTAAAACTTTTAGTATGTACCATACCTGTGGGATACCCCTGGAAGCTGGAAATCACTGTAGCAGACATCAGTACTCTCAGGTACAGTAAGTATAAGGGGGTGCTCCGGGGAGAGCTGCAACAGGTTTACCTTAATGCAGAGGATGCATCAAGGTAAAAAACCTTTAGAACTACTTTCATAATAAAAATTAAGCTCATCCTGGAGCTCAGCTTCAGATAGACACTAAAAAGTTAAACCCTCTGACAGCATCTCCTATCCCTCAGGGACTACATTTTTGGCTCCCACCATCCCTGCTGCATTTTTATTCTATGTGGACTACGGGGTTGAAAATATATTTATTGGTAAATAGAATGGTGTAACCAGTGGCGGCCTGTCCATGGGGGGGGGGGTGCCCGATGTTGTGGATTCTATAAGGGGTGTGGCTTATGGGAAGTGGGAGTGGTCAACGTGCGTGGAGGGGTAGGGTCTTGCGCCCCCCCATCCTAAAACTTCACCAGCCGCCACTGAGAGTAACAATTAGATGACCAATATATCAAAATAGAAAAAAAAATAAAATAAAAAAAAAGGGCCGTGAGCAGGCCAAATGGCTATCACCTGCAGCCATCCTCCTGCCATATCTCAATAATGACACAGAAAAGTGAAAATATCTACATGGACTATAGCAGGAGGAGTGGGAAAATGTGAGCTGAACAGAGCTTGAACTTTAAGGAACACTTGGCACTGTGCTTGCCAAGAATTATAATAAACTGGCAGGTACCCCAGCCTACTAGACACCACCTATAACCAATTTATATTTTTGAAGTGGACTGATCCTTTAATGGTTTGTACTGGAGATAGGAGGGAAGTCCTTTTAATATCTGTCTAGACTGATGAAGCCTTCAGCAATGTAGGAATGGAATAGAACATATGGGTTGCAGATAATAACTCTAGAACACTTTAGAAAGACATTGTGCAGTTTCTCAATAAATACAAACTGAATACATGTTTGTACATTTTGCCTGCAGCTCCACCAATACCGTCTCCCCTGCTAATAAGCAAATTGCCCAAACGCACCTTGTCCGATGTTTGAGCTCATGGCAGCCTTGGTAATTGGGGTAGAGGATTTCACTGCTGGCCTCATCCGTGACAATTGTGACGGGTCCTGTGCAAAAAAGTAACATATGTTTACATATTCTTTACAAGCTGACTCTACCACAAATAACTATGTACAGTTATCAGCAAGAACTTGTATTTTTGGTGGACAAGGCTTGAACCTCACCAAGTTCCTCCCAGCAGTCAGAAAACGTGCCACTGCTTGTGCCATTTGGCATAGACGGCCTCTTTCACGACTTGTGCAAACCAGCTATTCCCTTAGAAACTGGTTCTAAGGGCATGACATCCTTTGTGATAGCATGGGCCATGACAGACCCTCTTTATGGAAAGATCTGGGGTCTATTAGACCCTAGATCACGCCTCTGACCTCCAAAGCAGCAGATCAGACAAAGATCAGTTTGATATGCAGCTTCACAAGACGGCAATGGCCTGTATACAAACTAAAAACCAGAAGTGACAAAATCCTTGTCAATTCTGGTTTCTGACATCCCAGTGGGAGGAACAACATCAGTTCCTCTCAATGTGTGCCCAGAAGCCAATGCCATTGGTAGCCACCTTACCGGGCTCCCCGATCAGATGGGAGAGGTCTGTAAAGTTTGCGGCTGGGGGGAATGGGACTCTGCCACTTTACTCCGCATTACTTATTACTTACTTATTACAAACAGAATCGACTGCTGTAAAAAAAACAATACTGGGATCATGGCTGTAGCCTCCACCATTATCCCTGTTAAACGGCTTCAATATGAGGAGAGAGTGTGTGTGTGTGTGTGTGTGTGTGTGTGTGTGTGTGTGTGTGTGTGTGTGTGTGTGTGTGTATGTATATGTGTATATATTTTTTTTTTATTACACACATACACATTCTCTCTCTATATAAACAATGTTTTTCGCTATAATATCCAAAAATGTATAATATAATATATATATACATATATATACATATATATACATATATATACATATATATACATATATATACATATATATACATATATATATATATATATATTTATAGCATTAATTATAACATTTTTTTAAATTACTAGTAATGGTGGTGATCTGCGAATTTTAGCGGGACTGCGACATTGCGACGGACACATCGGACACTTTTTTGGGACCAGTGACATTTATACAGCGATCAGTGCTATAAATGTACAGATTACTGTATAAATGGCACTGGCAGGGAAGGTGTTAACACTAGTTGTGTTCCCTGGGAGATGTTTCTGTGTGTGTGTGTGGGGGGGGGGGGGGGGGACACTGACTAGGAGTACAGAGATCGCTGTCTCTAATCACTAGGAACAGACGATCACTCTGTACTTCCCCAATCAGAATGGGGATCTGTTGGTTTACATTGACAGATCCCCGTTCGGGCTCTCTGTGGAGCAATCGCAGGTGGCCGGCAGACACCGTGGCCGCCGGCTACACACATCCACCCCCTACGCCGTGCAGCGGGTGCGCCCCTGCTATAGCTGTAAGATGGACCAACGTACAGCTACGGAGATTCATGGGAACAAGCCGACCTGCTGCAGTATAATGACAGCGGCTGGTCGGCAAGTTGTTACAATGTAATAGTCTCCCTGGACAGAGGTGTGGTCAGGACTGGCATAATCATACGGCGGCTCAGGCAGTCGCCTTAGGGAGCCAGCATGGGGCAAGGCAGTCAAATCTGAAACCTCTAGTCACTTGCTGGGGATTCAGATCTTTAATGATCTTGCAGACATGTGTTTTTACACACTGTATAGCGGCCGGGAGCGCTTGCGCTTTAGTAAAGCCGACGGTCGGCTTTCATGTGGAAGTGATACAAGCAACTGTGATTCCACCTATCACTTCCACAACCACTGCTGCAATGTGCCGCCTGCCAAATCACCCTCCCCATCATGTTCACCAGGCTCCACTGTCCCACCTGTGAGCAGTCATGCCGGGTGTTTGCTGGGAATGGAGTGGCGGGAGCTTAGCGGACGTCTGCCTGCTACGCTTCTCTCCTGCGCACAGACCAGGAAGTTAGGTGTAGGACAGTGATGGCGAACCTTGGCACCCCAGATGTTTTGGAACTACATTTCCCATGATGCTCATGCACACTGCAGTGTAGTGGAGCATCATGGGAAATGTAGTTCCAAAACATCTGGAGTGCCAAGGTTCGCCATCACTGGTATAGGACGTCACTTCCTGAGGTCTTGATGTAGGACCTCACTTCCCGGTAATGAGCCGTCAACCAGTGCCTGGGGAAGCAGCTGATGGAACACCGTCTGTGTTCCATCAGCTGCAGTGAAGCACCCCCCCCCCCCCCCCCCCCCGAGTAGACAAAAATCCTTGCACTGACTCTGGGCGTGATCCTTCCGTCTTCCCCATATAATTCCATTTCACCTTCTCACAGATTCAGCTAAGTGAATCAAATGATTGTTTAACACCTACAAAGTCTTCCTGACACCAAGGATGTAACTAGAACAGGGGCAGTTCCACAATTTTCACACCTCTCATCCTGGTTTATACATACAATCAACATCTGCCTTGGCAGAATCTATGATGACCGGATGAAGGGGTTGGTACTATCCATGTTGGCATATCTTCCCGATATTCATTAGAATTGAACAAGTGGATTGGAGAAACTGAAATGTTTTGCAGAAAAATTACAGCTGAATGTAAATAACTACTACTGGCGATAAAGTACTGACCTTCCTGCTTTTGCTGGTAGAGGCCGGCTAGTAAACACCGCGTGGACTCCAGATTGCGCACTATATTGGTGGACCGGACACTGAAACAGAAGGAGAAAATAGTCTAGTTCAATGGTCAACAACTTGCAAGGGAAAGCGTGCCTCAAACAAGGCCCCTAAAGTCTCCAAAGGGCTGTATATATTATTTATTACATGTAATGCTACACAAAACTGTCACAGACTGAAGACTTACTGGAGGAAATGATCAGAGATGATTCTACTGGAGTGGTTGGAAACTGAAGTCATGTCATCGGAGACCATCAGAGACAGACTAGGGATCATGTTGCAGGAGACCGCTGGAATCTACTACAGTTAGTAGTCAATGCTCCCTTCTGACCGCTGGGGCCCAAGGGCCACATTTCAAACACCAAAGGGCCATTTATAGCCCTTGGGAAGCAGGTTGGGCACCAGAGATCTAGTTGGTCTTGGTAATAAAGGTGTTGTAATGTTGCAGTCTAATCATTGCGGGAAAGAAGGCCGAGGAAAAGCTTTCTCCTGCAGCAGACTGATGACATTATCTCCACATAATCAGTCACTGACCGAAGTGTAAGGGTAGATTTAGATGTGCATTTAAAATGTCCCTTGCCTCAGAAGCAAGGGGGAATGGGGGCCAAGGCACACAGGGAGTAATCAGATTAGGGCAACACATGGAGGGGAGACAAAATACAGAACAATGCACTGTTCCCCTCTCCCAGATGCTGGAGGGAGAGAAAGAAAACAGCTTTTAGCTGCTAGAGAGACAGACACAGTACATGGTTCTGTATTTATCGCCTGCCCTGCCGCACTGATTCCCCTGCTGTGTGCCTGAGCCCCCTACAGGAGGCCCGGGGGACTTTTCCTTGACCCTCAGGAGACGGGGTGCTGGCATCTTAATGTGCTCATTCGAAAAGTGACACACATTTAAAAACAGAGTTAAAGTGGTGTTGCCACCCAAAAAAGAAAAAAAAAAAAAATTTAAATTCATTAAAAAAAAAATATATATATTTTTTTTACTCACCTCTAAATGCCTGTTTCTAGGGGGTCCCTCGTAGTCTGCCTCCTTCAGTGCCCGAGCTGGTGATATCACTTCCCCTCAGCGCCACACAGTCATCTGGGACCTGTCACGTGTCCCAGGTGACTGTGCGGCGTACCACAGTAAGAATTCCCGGCGCCGCGAGCAGAGCGGGGGAACGAGGGGGGCTTCGTTCCCCGCATCGCTGGATCCTGGGACAAGGGTCCGATCTCCCAATCAACGCCTGTAGCAGAGAAAAAATAAAAATTTAAAAAAAGGAGAAGAAAGAAGAGGCCTCAGCCTATGCTTCTCCACAAATCACTCCCTGACGCGTGTTGCCCCATAGAGGTTCTACTAATGTGTGGGGCAAAAAGCGTCCAATCATGTGCAAGCAAAAATTCTGTTTTTTTGTTTTTTTTCTTTGCACCTGATTGGGTATTCTTGTAAAGTGAAGCTTTACCTCATTTACTAAGCTCCAACGCAATTGCACTTACAAAGTGCACCATCTATTTGCCTTTAGTAAATCAACCACATAGTATTGTTAGTTTTAATAAATGTAAGGGAGATTGCACACCTCCCTTTCTGAACATCTTCATATAGTAACAGTACCTATTCGATAATCTGATTCTTTAGAATATAGCTGTAGTGTTTATGTTTATACTATTTTAAACACTTCAGCCCCGGAAGGGTTTACCCCCTTAATGACCAGGTAATTTTTTGCGATTCGGCACTGCGTTACTTTAACTGACAATTGCGCGGTCGTGCGACGTTGCACTCAAACGAAATTGATGTCCTTTTTTCCCCACAAACAGAACTTTCTTTTGGTAGTATTTGATTACCTCTGCAGTTTTTATTGCTTGCACTATAAACAAAAATAAAAAAGACTTTTTTTTCCAAAAAATGTCAAAGATATAATATAAATATATATATATATATATATATATATATATATATATATATATATATATATATATATATATATATATATATATATATATATATATATATATATATATATATATATATATATATATATATATATATATATAATCTTTTTTTTTTTGCTTTAATACATATCCAATTTTTTTTCAAAAAAACTCATTTCATCAGTTTAGGCAAATATATATTCTAAATATTTTTGGTAAAAAATAAAAACGCAATAAGTGTATATTGATTGGTTTGCGCAAAAGTGGGGATAGATTTATGTCATTTTTAATTTTTTTTTTTTTTTTTACTACTAATGGCGGCGATCTGTGATTTTTACTGGGACTGTGACATTGCAGACAGATCGGACACCTTTCACACTTTTTTGGGACCACCGACATTTATACAGCGATCAGAGCTAAAAATAGCCACCGATTACCGTATAAATGTCACTGGCAGGAAATGGGTTAACACTAGGGGGTGATCAAGGGATTAAGTGTGTCCTAAGGAGGTGTTCCTGTGGGGGGAGTGTACTGAAAGGGAGTACAGAGAGATCGCTGTACCCAATCACTAGGAACTGCAGATCTCCCTCTTGACAGAACGGGGATCTGTTTGTTTACATTAACAGAACCGCCGTTCCGTCTCTCTCAGGAGCAATTGCGGGTGCCAGGCGGACATCATGGCTGCCAGCCACAAGCATCAGATCCTACGTTATGAGGCGGGCGCACGGCTGCTAAGGCTAATTAGAGGGCCGCCATACAGCTACAGCGATTTGCTCAGGAGAGCCAACCTGCCGCCGTATAACGACGGCGGCTAGTCAGCTAGTGGTTAAAGGAGTTGTAAAGGCAGAAGGTTTTTTATCTTAATGCATTCTATGCATTAAGATAAAAAGTCTGTGTGCAGCAGCCACCCTCAGCCCCCCTAATACCTACCCGAGGTCCCTCTATCCAGCGAGGTCCATGAGTGTCTCAGCCATCTGAGATTCTCCTTCCTGATTTGCCGAGACACAGCAGCAGCGCCATTGGCTCCCAATGCTGGCAATCAAAGTCAGCTAGCCAATCAAGGCATAGAGGGGACGGGGCCAGGTCAGGGCTCTGTGTCTAAATGGACACAGGGAGCTGTGACGCGGCACGGGTGCCCCCCATAGCAAGCTGCTTGCTGTGGGGGCACTAAACAGGAGGGAGGGGCCAGGATCACAGAAGAGGGACCTGAGAAGAGGAGGATCTGAGCTGCTCTGTGCAAATCAACTGCAACAGAGCAGGCAAGTATAAAATGCTTTTTATTTTTATAGGAAAAATAAATAAAAATAAAACCACGAGACTTTAAAATCACTTTAAGCACTCACTAGACCTCTGACGGATTAAATATTGGCGACAGGAAACTTTGCTCTTCCATGTAGGTTTTACGGAGCCTGACGCCAAGGCTGAACATCTGCTGCATCCCTATTGTGGTGAGCTGTCCTGGGAATGTGCCACCCTGTGATGGAAACAAGATACAGATGTGTAACATGAACAATGTTTAATACAGTCACTGATTGGTGGTGGGGGGGGGGGGGGGAACATTCACCACTGATATCAATCCCAGAATAATAATAACTGACCTCTGCTCCTTCATGCAGCACTTTACCCTGCTAACCCCTCAGCATTCCCTGTTAAACAGGACGATGTCTACCCACCCGTCATCGATCTACAAGAACCCGAATCACCCGCCAGTCTAATGTATGTCTTTGTATCTACTGACTAAAAGTACTGGCGTTATTCTAAGTGCTAATAAAATTCTAGCCAAAGCTTTGGATATGGTAGGCAATGGTTAGACCCATGGTCGTCAACCCTGTCTGACATTTGGCACTACAGGTAGTTAAATTGTAAGTAAACAATTAACTTTTTTGGTACTTTTTAATGTGTTATTTATACTATTGAAGGCGTTTTGTTGTGTCCTTTAAAAAGTGCGCAAAAAAAACAAAAAACAAAAACAAAAAACAAACACACATTGAATAGGTCCCGCTTTTGCCTTGAACCATTGGAAGTATGGACACCACTAGATAAAGCATTTAACTTGATCTACCGGCTTGCCCTTCCCATACTGCATCCCAGTGCCATCTCTTCCTTGGGTAAGAGGCGTACCCACCCACATGATGTAAAAGAATTTGAATCAAATTCATCAGACCAAGCCACCTTCTTCCATTGCTCCATGGACCACATTCTCATTGTAGGTGCTTTTAGCTGTGGACACGGGTCAGCATGGGGACCCTGACCGGTCTGCGACTATCCTGCCCCATACACAACAAACTGCGAACCTCTCTATGTTCTGACACTTATCAGAACCAGCATTTACCTTTTCAGCAATCTGAACTACAGTATCTCTTTAATTGGATCGCACTACACAGGCAGCCTTCGTTCCCATGCATCACGTGGGGAGCCTTGGCCGTCCTTGACCCTGTTGTCGGTTCACCGCCTTTGCTTCCTTGGCCCACTTTGACGGTCCCGACAACTGCAGACCGGGAACATCCCACAAGAGCTGCAGTTTTGGAGTTGCTCTGACCCAGTCGTCTGGCCATTACAATTTGGCCCTTCTCAAAATCACTTAAATCCTTACGCTTGCCAAATTTTTCTGCTTTCACATCAATATTTCTTGTTATTCACTTTACCTGTCAGTGTTCATTATGTTATAGCTGAATATATATATATATATATATATATATATATATATATATATATATATATATATATATATATATATATATATATACACACACACACACACACACACACACATACACACACACACACACATACACACACATACACACATACACACATACACACATACACACATACATACATACATACATATATACACTCACACACATACATACACAGTGCCTTGCGAAAGTATTCGGCCCCCTTGAACTTTTCAACCTTTTACCACATTTCAGGCTTCAAACAAAGATATAAAATTAATTTTTTGTGAAGAATCACCAACAAGTGGGACACAATTGTGAAGTGGAACGAAATCTATTGGATATTTTAAACTTTTTTAGAAAATAAAAAACTGAAAAGTGGTGCGTGCAAAATTATTCGGCCCCTTTACTTTCAGTGCAGCAAACTCACTCCAGAAGTTCAGCGAGGATCTCTGAATGATCCAATGTTGTCCTAAATGACTGATGGTGATAAATAGAATCCACCTGTGTGTAATCAAGTCTCTGTATAAATGCACCTGCTCTGTGATAGTCTCAGGGTTCTGTTGAAAGTGCAGAGAGCATCATGAAGACCAAGGAACACACCAGGCAGGTCCATAATACTGTTGTGGAGAAGTTTAAAGCCAGATTTGGATACAAAAAGATTTCCCAAGCTTTAAACATCCGAAGGAGCACTGTGCAAGCGATCATTTTGAAATGGAAGGAGTATCAGACCACTGCAAATCTACCAAGACCTGGCCGTCCCTCTAAACTTTCAGCTCAGACAAGGAGAAGACTGATCAGAGATGCAGCCAAGAGGCCCATGATCACTCTGGATGAACTGCAGATAACTACAGCTGAGGTGGGAGAGTCTGTC